>NC_142930.1:125200075-125277575 GCF_046866305.1 Octopus bimaculoides | reverse complement strand
TGTTGTCCTGGGGCTATAATAGTGACACAGAACTTCTTGACCACACTGCCACACCTACAGTAACTTTTTTCTCCCAAATCCTTAAAAACAAGCCAAACAACAGAATCTCACAAATACAATGACAATCTTTTTCTGCCAACCACAAGAGAAATCATATAAGAGAAATAAAATTGTTATATTTTTGATTACGAGGGGGTGGGGGTGGAAATTACTCAGAGGCACCTTCTGCATAAAGAAAAATACATTATTTAGTGGCTGCTGGTATTTAACCAAAGAAAAAAAGTCCTGGTCAGTTAAAAATACATCCATAATGAGGAAAGAAAAAACAATTAGTTTAATTATTTAATTTTAATTGAATTTTAATGTCAGAGTTGTCTATTTCTTTCTTGGTCAGAACTAGTCATTAAGCTCATTAGGGTTTCTCTCTCTCTTTCCCTCTCCCCCCCTCTCTCTCTTCATTACTGACTGGTGTAGTTTTTATTAATTAAAATTGATTGGGTCACTCATCTTTTTGCTAATGGAAATATATTTCAGTTGGTCAACCTTAATTTCTCTTTCTCTCCTCTCTCTCATTTTATTAATTTGTTTCAGATGGTTTGTTTATATTCATTGTATATATATATATATATATATATATATATATATATATATATATATTTATATACACATACATACACACACACACACACAACCAGACTGTTGGATATTGTTATACATCACTGGTTACAAAGTGCTTTGCATTGTTTTAGCTTTCAAATGATGCCACCCCGTGGAGGCACAATGGTCCAGTGGTTTGGGCAGCGGACTCTCAGTCATAGGATCGTGGTTTCGATTCCCAGACCGGGCGTTGTGAGTGTTTATTGAGCGAAAACACCTAAAAGCTGCATGAGGCTCCGGCAAGGGATGGTGGCGAACCCTGCTGTACTCTTTCACCACAACTTTCTCTCACTCTTACTTCCTGTTTCTGTTGTGCCTGTAATTCAAAGGGTGAGCCTTGTCACACTGTGTCACGCTGAATATCCCCGAGAACTACGTTAAGGGTACACGTGTCTGTGGAGTGCTCAGCCACTTGCATGTTAATTTCATGAGCAGGCTGTTCCATTGATCAGATCAACTGAAACCCTCGACATCGTAAGCGACGGAGTGCCAACAACAATGATGCCACCCCACTGGCTTGGTGAGCAGGCCCACACTCTTCCCTGATCGACAGGCTGGTTTGTTGCAGTGTTACCCATTTACAGCTGAGTGGACTGGAGCAATGTGAAATGAAGTGTTTTGCTCAAGAACATAACATGCCACCCAGTCTGGGGATTGAATTTATGACCTAAAGATTGCAAGTGCAATACTCTAACCACTAGTCCACATCCCTTCATGCATATATATATATATATATATATATATACATACACACACACACACACACACACACACACACATATACATATATATGTGTGTGTATTGGTTGTGTATATATACCCTCTGTTTTCATTGAAACTCACAGTTCTAGTGATGCATTAAGCATAGCATAATGTTTAGTTTAGCAATGTACACATTCTTTTTCCTTACTTTCTCTAAGAGATTATGTTTTTGTTTTTTGTCATTTAACCCTTTTGATATGAACCTGCCTGAGACTACTCTTGGTTCTGTGGTATAAGCTTCTGGCTAAAATTCAAGCTCACATGAAAATTTCATGTTAATTCATGTTCTGAGAATCAGCTTAATAACAATTCAGTTATTTTACTAAAATTTTCTTTATTTTAAAAATTAATTGAAACAAAGGCAGTGGATTTCAACAGAAACATGGCAACAAAAATCTTAAAGTGATTGAAATTAAAACCTCCTCTTAAAATTTCATGTAAATTTATATTCCAAACATCAACTTAATTATGACAGTTATTTTACAAAATTTTTCATTATTATTAAAATTAATTGAAAGAAGAACAGTGTATTTCAACAGAGATACAGCACCAAAAGAGTTAAAAGCAGTGTTGAATGACAATAAAATAACTGAAATTTGGTTTGATAGTTGCTTGTAACTGATGAAGAATTCTAAACCTTAAAGTTTGCCACCAAAAAAAAAATCATCTGAATATGTTTATTTATCAAAACTTTTTTCTTAACTGGTTTCATTTGACTGTTTACAAATCTACCTTTTCTGTTTAAGTCTCATCTTGTTTAAAATCCATTTTATCTGATCTAAAATCCATTTTATCTTGTCTAAAATAAATTTCATCTTGTCTGAAATAAATTTCATCTTTTCTATTGATTTTGTCTAAAGACTATTTTATCTGATCTAAAATCTATCTTAGCTTGTTCTAAATGCCATCTTATCTTGTTTAAAATTCATCATATCTTGTTTGAAATCAATCTTACATTCTCTTAAATCGACTTCATCTCATTTAAATTTCATGTTTGTTGAAAATCCATCTCACAGTCTCTTAAATCCCTCTTAACCCTTTCATTACCAACCTGGCTGAAACCAGCTCTGGCTCTGTAGTACAACTGTCTTGTTTTCATAAATTTTGAATTAAAATCTTCCATCAAACCTTAGTCACAATTTATGTTCCTAACACAAGCTGAATGACAACTAAGTTATTTTATTAAATTCTTTGTTGTATTTAAAGTAAGTGAAAAAAAACACAGAGCATCTCAGAATAAATACAGTAATGAAAGGGTTAAAATCAATCTCACATTCTCTTAAACTGACTTCATCGCATTTAAATTTCGTATTTGTTGAAAATCCATCTCACAATCTGTTAAATCCCTCTTAAATCTTGGTTTTTTTTTTTTTTTTTTGCAGGTTTTGTATAAAGAAGTCAGTCAACTGAACGAATCTACAATGAAACGAATCCAGTCAGTGAGGCTTCTACCCCCAGATTCTTTATGGATGGACCGTTATCATCATACTATTCAGTACGATAATCTCACTATAAACTGCTGTTCACATTGTAAAGGAGACATTTTTGTGGCATAACTATTTACAGAGTTCCCCATAATTCCACTGTCATTATTTATCTGTTCCATTCTAACTGTTTTGCTCAACTTTTATCCATTAATCTTTGTATTATATTGTTCCAGATAAACTGTTTATAACATTGAATTCTCAAATTTAAATTATTCTAATCTAGATAAGGTGGTATAGGATTATGTTTATGGAATTTACATGTATATGCAAAGTCTTTGTTTCTCTGTAAGTTCTTCTGTTCACACAAAATTTAAAGATAACTGAAATTTCCTTTTGGAACCTACAAGAATTCCCTCCTGTAAGCCCATTGTAGAACTTTTTTTTTTTTTTTTTTGTGGCATCAGTTCAGAATTGTTTTTGTTCTGATATTAATTAGCTGTAATTATCTATTTTCATTCAAATTTATGGAATCAATATTTTTTTTTTCTCCAAAATGCATTGAAAATTTATATTTTTGAACATACTTTATCTCTTTGGAACCAAAAATGTTTAGAATTATTTCTTGGTTGAATGGTTTGGAAAGAGAGTTACATTTGTTTTTCTCTTTGCGTCAGTGTTTGTGTGTTTGTTCAATCATCATAATCGTTTTAACATCCACTTTTACATGCTTGCATGGCTTGGACAGAGTTTATTGCAGCAAGTTTTCTATAGCTGGATACCTTTCCTGTTGCTAACCCTCACCTGATCCCAAGCAATATAATATTTCCCCATGGTCAGACATGTTTTTTTTTTTCTCAAAATATTGGAAATGAATGAGAGTGAGACGCATTTACAACTTTCATGCAATTTGTGTGTATGTCTGTGTGTGTTAATGTTTCCTTGTTTCAATATTGTGGAACAGTTCTAAATGAATGTCACCACCATATAATGGTGTCCCTCATTTCCAGTATTCTGTATAAACATACCCAGCCTTGGACAAATACTACCTCACTTCGAAACAGATATGAGATGGTGACAGGAAGAGCATTCAACCATAGAAAATCTACCTCTGTCTAACCCAGGTGTATGTAGTATAATCACATTTTAGTATTGTCCAACCCATGCCAACATGGGAAGCTGACATTAAATGATGATATATATATATATATATATATATATATATATATATATTTGCATATATACATACGTATATGTACTTACTTATATCTATACGTATGTATATAAGCATATGTGGGCACAGGACATCATGAAACATGTACAACAAAAAAATACGAAGCATGAGTACATGGAACATGAGCTATTCTTTCAAACAACGAAAGACACAAATGGAAAACAAAACAAACAACATAAAGAACGACCCTTCATCAGTTGTTGGCTGTTTTTCTAGTCTCGTATTTCTAGCATTTAACAACAATATATGCTTTCACTAAAACAGTTGCGCCCACATAGCAAATTAAATGAAATTTGGGATTTTGTGGAGGGTCAAAATAGGTAACACAAACAGGACAGTGAAAACAAACAGGAAGGGCTGCTAAGCCTAAACAAGGTTGTGGTGGCAAATGTGTAAATCATGCGTGGACAGGAGACAAACAAGAGCACGTCTTCCTTGTTCCAGCTATAATGGAGAGAAAGAAAGAAACACAAGTTAGGAGAAGAAAGATGGCCGATGGTAACGTGGGAGCGCAAGGGAGGAGGAGTGAGTGAGAGAGAGAGAGAGAGAGAGAGAGAGAGAGAGAGAGTGACAGAGTTATAGGAAAGAATAGTGGGAAAAGAAGAGGTAAAAGAATAAGACAGAGAAAAATGAAAGAGTGAAAAGATCGTATGGAGTGTGCATCAGAATTATTAAGATAAAACTTACACGCCACACATCTTCTTCCAAGTAAGTTTTATCTATCTATCTATATATATATATATATATATATATATATATATATATATATATATATAGATTTATTTATTTATATAGATTTAAGGATAGAATCACTTTAATGATTTTATCAAATGGCCAGCGTGAAATAAAAACCTTATAATTAACATTTTATACTAATTTATAATTATATAAATAATTTTTGTTAATCTGCCCACTTTAATATTATTATTCATATAATTATAAATTAGTGTGTGTGTGTATGTATATATGTATATAAATATAAGAATATATATAAGAATTAGAAATAGGATGACCTTAGTACAGTATTTTATATTTGAAAAAAATGAATAGGAATGGTTTTTCTGATCATTTTTTCCACTTTAATAAATAGATGTTTATAAATTCTCAGGTGTTTACAAATCATGACTGTTAGGAGTTTCTTACTTAAAAGGGGTTTTCAAACTGATATGTTCGAGTCCCTTTAATACAGTCTTAATTTCTAGCTGTGTACATGGGGCTGTTGAACAACGAACATACACACCCACATATACATCTAATAATTTCTCAACATCTAATAATTGAAGTGGAAAAATTATGAGAGAAAATCATTTCTATTCATTTTTTCATCCCCCCCCCCCCCACACACACATACAAAATTCCTCTTATCTGCCATAAATCTTTAGTTTAAAATTTGAAGTTTATATTTCTAGTATTTTATTTATTTTATTAATGACCAAACTAAAGGTGGTGTTTGAAAATATTCTAATTTTTGTTTGCATTTCCTGTCTGTCATACATTTGTAAGATGTTGTCATTGTGCTTAAAGTGTTTTCATCACACAGAAGATGTTATCATCATTATGTTTGTGTTTTCACCACTCAAAGATAGCTAAATCATTTCACTCATAATAAATTGTAACGTCTTCGATATTAATGTTAATCTACTACCAAAGATTTGTCTTGCAGCATTTTGCTTCCATACACCACATGAATTCTTTAAAAGCAATGAATCTTAAAGAACTGTTGTTAGTGGGGTTTTTTTGTTTGTTTTTTGGGTTTTTTTTACACCTAGGTATAAAAATATGGAGTTTTAAATTTTAGCACCTATTGTGAATTGAAAGAACAAATAAGAACAGGCTATTATGCTTAATTATATTTAACCATGAAATAAGAGAGTGAATGATCTTCGGAATTAGAAAAATTGTTCTAATTCCACTATTAAGCAGTGATTAACCCTTTTGTTACCATATTTCTCTTGAAACATTTTACCGCTGTTTTAATTAATTTAGAAAATAATGAAAAATTTATTAAAATATCTATCATATTAATTTACAGTTTGGAACATAAAAATTATAAAATTTTGAGAGAAAGTTTTAAATCTAAATCATATTAAGACAAAAAGTTTATATCATAAAACTTAGAGCAGTTTCAAAAAGTTTAAAATGAACTTTTGAAAGTATCTTTCAGAAAGAGTGAATTATACGTTGGTCTTAAATATTAGTGAGTTATGTATACAAAAAGATTGTCTTTGTTGAAAAGGATCCATGTCTTGTCTTGTAGAGGGCATGGCTTGCCGGTGCTAATAACCAAGTAACATAACTCTTCAGTTCCTGTTAGGTTTCCTGTCCCATGAAAAAAAAAAAAATTCTTTTAAACTTTTACATAACATGCAAAGATAAAAATGGTTGAGAGTAAAAGTGCTACACTACGAACCACATGAACCCAAGTGCAACCCCTACTTCAATCTTTTCACTGTTTTCCTTGTATAAAATATTAATTCTACCTGCTCGAGACTACACTGAAAATAAATACGAATCCCATTTATTCCATTAGGCATATAGCTGTAAATACAACTGATGTAATAATATTGTATATGTTTCAACTATGCGAAAATCTTTTAAGCACAAACTTGAGACAGAAAAGAGCAAAAGGTCCACTGACAAAATCATCATCATCATCATCATCATCATCATCATTTAATGTTCGTTTTCTGTGCTGATATGGGTTGGACAGTTTGACAGGAGCTGGAGAGCTGTGGCAGGCTCCAGTTGTCTGTTTTGGCATGGTTTCTTTGGCTGGATGCTCCTCCTGGTGCCGAATACTTTACAGAGTGTACTGGCTGCTTTTTATGTGGCATTAGCATGTACTTTTTATGTGAAACCAGCACCAGTGGGGTTGTTAAGTAATTTATTGCGAGAAGGAGTGGAATTGAGGGAAGTGGTAGTGTGCCAAGCAAGAGGTTAGAGTATGATAGAGGGACAGGAATAGTTGTCTTACTATAAATGTGATACTTGGCCACCCCAGTAGAACAAAGAAGAAGAAAGGTGCAAAAGAGAAAGGGAGAGAGAAACCATATATTGGGTGGGCCAGTCAACCTTATTATTAATCAGCTGATAGTGTGTCTGCTATTATTAGCTCTTAAATTAAGTTCTGTGAATCAAATTTTAGTGTTATTTTCCTTCTCAGATTGCTGCTTAAAATGTCTAATTTTGCACCAGCATTTTGACAGTCATAATTAGGAAAACCATTCCACAAATGGTAACTAAGAAATCCATCATCATAATTGTTTTAATATCATTGTTTCCACATTTGTATGAGTCAAACAAGATTTCTTCTGTCTTAGTACTCTCCCTGTGGCCAATCGTAATCTGTTTCCAAGCAAGGTAGTATTTTTTTCTAGACTAGATATATTTTTTTACAGAAGTCTACTGACAAATGGCATCATATTTGTATAAACGATGGCTTTGTGTACATTCAGTATGCAGCGTCAAGACAGAAATACACATGTGCATATATTTATACATTTATATATATCTATATAGAGTGGTATAGAGTTTTTGCTGCTCTTTCTAACGGACTAGATGTCCTATTATAGGCATTTCTGTATTTTAAATGAATAATATATAGTCTATTGACTAATTTTTTCTTCTCGCTAGACCACTGGTAGTAAATAAAATTTCTATATATACTGATACGGAATGCAGAATAACAGGAACAGGATAAACTATCCATATTTTGCAGAAAAATTTGCCAATCCTGTTCTTGCTATTAGCATTATCCTGCATTTGAGACTGTATCTTTCAATACATCTCAATGCTTCTAAAGCAAATTTTGTTTGTTTACTTTCTTCATAATTTGAATTTTTTTTTAAACACACATACACGTGACTGGTCTTATCATTTTCCATTGGCCAAATTCACTTACAAGACAAGGTTTAAGTAGAAGACATTTGCCAAAGGAGCAGCACAGTGGTACTGCACCTAAAACCAGATGGTTGCAAAGTGACATTCTTAACTATACAACTGAATGTGGTTAAGAACTATATGAAATAGTTTTCAAAAGTAGATTTTTTTATCATCTATTGGCTCATCTGTATATAGAATTCCAGTGAGAAAAGTTCTAATTTCACTGAAATTTTATACTCAGAAATTTTCTCCTTACCTCTACTTTTCCTACAAACTACACACAGGACATCAGCCATATCAGTCTCCTGTTTCTGGGAGAATGAATTTCAATAGTTGTGGGCATTGTCTCTCCATCTCTGACTAATTTATAAAAACAAAAACTCTATTGACTTTGGTAGCTCAATCCCAGGTTATCAGTTAAATTACACATGGATATAACAATATTTAGAAATATTGATGATTTTTTTTTCAATTTAAAAACAATGAAAAGTGGTGGATGCAAACTGTCTCCTGGTTTAATACCACCACCTGGTCCTATGGAGACCATTGTGTTACTGGCATTCATGTCAAGGCTCTTATCTGAAGATAATATCTTCCTTTCTTCTCATCCATTTTGCTGACCCAGAATAGCATCGTAGGTTTTGTACTTCCTCCTCTCACTAAGTGATATCACCATCCTCTTTTTAATGGTTGGATGGAGTTTATTGAGGCAGATTCTCTATAGCCAAATGCTCTTCCTGTTGCCAACCCTTACCTGTTTCCAAGCAAGGTAATATTTCTCTATGGCTGGACATGTTTTCACAGAAGACTGGAAACAAACGATACCACTTGTGTGATAGTGACACTTGTTTACCACTATTATATGGTGTCAAAAGAAAGAAACATAGAGGACGCTTGTTCAGAGTGCCATGTAGTAGGACTGAACCCCCAAATCATGTGATTGGGAAACAAACTTCTTAACCACACAGCCATAGCTGCACCTGTTAAAACAGCTGAGGCTGTAGAATGCTGAACTAATTTGGTAACTTATTGTCCTGTGTTAAAATTCATCTTGGGGCCAGCTTTATCTTATATTCATCTGTGAAACAGCTGTAATAAATATAAGTTGCTGGTAGAGACACTGTATTTCGTGTTGCAACTATAGTATGCTACCAAGTGTATTAAATGTTTACAAACCAATAATGTGTCCGGCTTTTGTGTTAGAAGTACGTTGTTTTCATTTTTAAATGTATATCTACAGATTTTCTATAGAATTCAGAGCCAGCATTGAAAGTTACAATGTTTCATATATGAATACATCTATGTAAACAATGCAGTCAAAGATAGAAAAATAGGTAATGGGTGTACATGCATATTTCGAGAGTTCTTGCTCTTTCTTCAGTACCACATCCAACCCATTAACCATCCATGAGCACATTGCTTAAATACCCACTAAATTTAGTGGTGCAACATTATTGGATATACCAATTTTACATATTAAACACATTCCTGACAACTGAGAGACACCATATCTCGTTATGCTACCACAATCTACTACAAAGTTTATTAAAGGTTTAGAAGTCAATACTGTGCCTCTCATGTTTTAAAAGTGCAATTCGATCACTTTTGAAAGTTATCTCTACAGATTTTCTATAGAATTTAGAGCCAGCACTGAAAGTCACGTTTCATATACGAACGCATCTAAGTAATGTGATTGAAGACAGAAAAATGGTTAATGGGTGTATTCTTTTGCTTGTTTCAGTCATTTTGACAGTGGTCATGCTGGAGCACTATCTTTAATTGAACAAATCAATCCCTGGACTTATTCTATGTAAGCCTAGTACTTATTCTATTGGTCCCATTTGCCAAACTGCTAAGTTACAGGGACATAAACACACCAACATTGATTGTTAAGTGATAGTGGGGGGACAAACATAGACACTCAAATACATATATATTGGGTTGGTGCATAATTATTGCGGCTTTTTTTCAACAAATTTTATTCAGCAAAAACAATAACATGTAACAAAAAACATCTTTAAATGATTATTCCGGAGCATATTCACCATCTACTCCAATTACTGCTTCCTATTTGTTTGGCAGATGGTCAGACAGTCATTTAAAGATGTTTTTGTTAAATATTGTTATTGTTTTTGTTGAAAAAAAGCCGCAGTAATTATGCACCAACCTAATATATATATATATATATATATATATATGCGACAGGCTTCTTTCAGTTTCTGTCTACCAAATTCACTGACAAGGCTTTCGTTGGCCCAAGGCGATAGTAGAAAACACTTGCCCAAGATGCCATGCAGTGGGACTGAAACTGGAACCATGTGGTTGGGAAGCAAGCTACTTACCACACAGCCTATATGTATGTGCATATTTCAGGAGATTTTGCCCCTTCTTCTGCATCACATCCAACCCGTTAACCATCCATGAATACATTACTCAATAAATATAAGAGGAATTAACTGACTACATCTCTTCCGAGCCAAAAAAAAATTGATATTTTTCCTCCTCCTCCATAGTTCTTCTTTATAACTGTTATAACTTAGTGTCAGGTTTTAAAACAGTAAATATCCAGTGAGGGAATGATCGGGAGGCTACATGACTAATCTGTACATACAAATCAAAACGGAAACCGAGTAATGGCGGCAGCAACAGCGGAACAGCATGCGACTGCTTAGGATAATTCACCAGTGTCTAAGATATTGTAAAATGACTAAGAGCTGTTCTATAAATTCTAAGGATTTCATGGCATTTTTTTTTTTTTATTGCTAAAAAAAAACAAATCAAATTGTAATAGATGTTATTTGTTGATTGTTTGTTAATTATTTTGTTTCCTATAAAAATATATCTCCCAATTCTTATACTGTCAAAATTTGTTATGAAAATACTTAAAATGTTTTACAGCAAACTTAAAACATTTTACTTGGAATTTAGAATAAATGTTATTAGAAATTATAAGAAAGATTTCTGAGACTGAAGCAAAACAGACTCACAACAGTCATTCAAACTCTTACTTATATCTTATGTCTGTGTGTATAGTTATTACTTTTGAAAATCAGATTAAGCTCTGTGCAGTATGTTGAACAAGATATATATTTAACAATATCTTTATAATTAGCACCGACATTGAGTAACCAAAGAGATTTTCTTTCCCATTCTTAGGACCACTCAGGTGCCCGTTAAGTTCTTCAATTTATTGCTGAATTTATATTTTACAAATGTTTACAGATGAATTAGTCTCTCTTTATATATATGTACAAACATATATGTATTCATGTTTGTTTCATTCTATACATAACTGCATTCAAGGTTTATCTTTTTTTATTTTTCATACAAGTTTCTTTGACTAATAAGAAAATACAAACTTAAAAGAAAAAAAGGTAAAACTTGAACACAGTTAGTTTATAGAACAAAACGTGCAAGAAAGAAAGACTTCCTCAAGAAATTTTCACGAGTGTTGTGTGTGTGTGTGTATACTTATATATATATATATATATATATATATATATATATATACACAAATTATAGTAAGAATGGATACATAATGTTGGAAGATCACAGGAACACTACCGTATATCCAACACAAGATTTAATATATGTGTGTGTGTTCAATTCATTCTAGAATCAATAAATATATAGTTTTGAGTCTCTAAAATGTCTAAAAAGTAAGGTAAAATAAAGTATACAGGCATATACAATGATATAAACTTCAGAAATATCATGAATGTTTAAAATATTTATAAACATGCATAATTATACAAAACTTACAATTTATATATATATATATATATATATATATAAAATATAGTGAAATGGTATTAAAACCATGATGATAGCTATTAGGAGCTGAAAATGAGATGAATATGTTTGGTGTTTTTTTTGTTTTTAAATTTTGTGTTACTTAATGTGAATCTTTTGCATTTCGTGTTCTCACAGTTCAAAGTTGTCGTTCATTGAAATTCTAGTTCTTGTAGAACTATAATTGTTGTTTCTGTTTAGAAGATTAGAGGAGACATCACCTTGCTTGGAAACAGATGAGGGTTGGTGACAGAGACAGCATCCACCTATAGGAAATCTGCATCAACGAATTTCATCTGACCTATAGAAAAGTGGGCATAAAAATAACACTGCTGTTATCGTCAATGATACAGGCTTTTATTTATTTAGATTTACTTAATATGGTTTTACATATTTTGTATTTTCTGTTTGAAAGAAATAATTCAAAAATATTTGCAGTTTTCTATGGTTCACCGATTTGAAATCTTGAATTAAATTCTCACAAGTGTTGTGTAAAATTATAAACCATTTCAAGTGGTACATTTATTTTCTAGAATATTCTCTCTTCCAACCACTTTGTTCCAATTCCATTCCCTGATGTGCTTTTGCCATTTTTCATATGACTCCATAATACTTCTCATAAAAGATCCCTTTTTTTTTTCTTTTTTTTTTTTTACTTGGGAAGCTTTACTTTAGAAAATCTGCATGGAATCAGTCTGTTTTGTTTCAAAATGTTAATTTTAAAAGATTTATTGTTAAGTTTCAGATCATCCCTGATTTGGCAGACCTTTGACCAAAGACATTCCAGTGAGGACCATTCTTCCCCACCTTTTTTTTTTTTTTTTTTTTTACAGATATAGTGCATTTGTGACTCCATTTTCCAGTATATACTTTTTTTTTTAAAAAAAAAAAAAGGAAAAATGATAGTGTTTGATTTGAAGGAAATTTGCCTGCTATTTCTAGCAGGTTGAGTTTTATGAGAGTTGGTGATTGAAGACAGCGATATGTATTGTATTCCAATATGACATTAGTTTGTGTTGGAACATCTGACTTTGTAATAAATTCAGTGAACCTTGGTGATATTTATGTGCTCTACTCTATATCATGCAGTGAAAAACTAAAGGAAAAAAACAAAAAGAAACAGGAAAGTTATAAAAAATGAAGTTCTTTAATGAAATTACATAACATTAAACCTCATTTATGTTAACGATCGTTTCGTACGGATATGTCATGTTATGAAAGAAATATAGGATATCCTGTAATGATGGGAGACATGTTCTATTTGTAGTCTACAAGATCATGGGTGCTCAACCATGTGGAACGAGACAATTGGGCACAGCTATTTGGTCATTGATGCTTTGGCACAGCTGACTGAACATTCAGCCTGTTTCGGGGGTGGTATGTTTTGGCACTGGAGGCAAATGCATGCACATACACACGCATTTAGAAATACAGATAAAAAGAGTAAGATAGAAATATTATCATCATCATTTAACATCCATTTTTTATGTTGGCATGGGTTGGACAGTTTTGACTGGAACTGGCAAGTCAGAAGATTGTGCCAAGCTCCTGTATTTATTTTGGCATGGCTTTTATGGCTGGATGCCCTTCCTAAAGCCAACCAGTTTACAGAGTGGACTTGTTTTTTTTTTTATATGGCACTATCACTGGCAAGATCCAGCACCAGCAATAAAAATATGCATACAGATAGAAAGAGATTATATTAATTAATCCTGTTCAATTAATAAATTGTAAACCCTTTCCCTCTCTTCATATACATAAAGAGAAATATACTTACATGGATAAACAGAGAAAGTGGTGGGGAGAATGGAAGAGACATTAAATGTTTGATATCAAAAAAGTCAGCATCGAACCAACAACGCCAAAATGGCCGTGCCAATATGTTTCGTATTCTCAGTCACATTTGTTCTTGTTCTGGTGACTTACATTTATACTGTATCCCATCTTTAGGGGACACCCTGGATTTAATTTACATCTTATTTTCCTTATAATGGTTCAATTATTTATTTTTTTTATTTATGTATAAAGAAATTTGTTGTGTATATTCACTCCATGCTTGTGTATATAAATAAATGTGTACCTGTATGTACAATATATAATATATATATATTGTGTGTATAGATATGTGAATGAGTTTCATTGTATATTTATCTTCTCAAAAGTTATGTAATCTATTATATTTATTCAATATTTCCGTTTAAAAGTTTTCCTTGTACTAATTGTTTTTATTATTTGTAATGTTATAGTCAACTTGTATTAGTAATAATAATAACAATTATTATTATTATTATCATTATTGATTTGATTTTTCTAAAATTTTTTATTTAATACATTAAACAATAAAGTCCAATCTCCAATACTATTCACCATTGTGTTTGCTCTTGTTTTCATAGACCTGATCCATTTTGTTGATTTCCAGCATTGACTGGCATAAAGTCAATCTCAGACATAAACAAGCCTCTTGTCTACTGATGTACTGTCTCATTTTTTTGATTTTCTACCACTACTATGATGGCCTCTGCTCTTCAAATCTGGCTGAATTCAGGAATCCCTGTCTCACTTGTCTCTCTTCCTTTCATCACCTTTGTAGCGTCCAAGCCTAACTCTGGGCCTTGCACTGATCCCAGCACCCAAACTTTTCCTTCCCAGAACATTGTTCCTCTGGAGTTCTAACCCTACTCGTGTCTTTCCTACAGATGTTGACTTAGAAAAGTTCAAGAAGAATACAAAGGGCATCAATTTCACAGGTCTAAGTGAGCTTGCGAAGACCATGAGCAGAGATCTTTTCTCCTTCCAGACGCAACAAGTGTAAAAAAAAAAAAAAAATTTTAAAACAGCATACTCTCTCTCTCTTTTACTTGTTTCAGTCTTTTTGACTGTGGCCATGCTAGAGCACCGCCCTTAGTCAAGCAAATCGACCCCAGGACTTATTCTTTGTAAGCCTAGTACTTATTCTATTGGTCTCTTTTGCCGAGCCACTAAGTTACAGGGACGTAAACACACCAGCATCGGTTGTCAAGCGATGTTGGGGGGCAAACACAGACACACAAACATTTACATATATACGATGGGCTTCTTTCAGTTTCCATCTACCAAATCCACTCAAGGCTTTTGTCGGCCCAAGGCTATAGTAGAAGACACTTGCCCAAGGTGCCATGCAGTGGAACTGAACCTGGAACCATGAGGTTCGTAAGCAAGCTACTTACCACACAGCCACTTCTACGCCCAAGCATATCAACATATACAAATGATGTTTATCAAAATATTTGTTAATTCTGGTAACCAATCCATATTCTTAACATTTTTGTTGCCATATTCTTATATATGCATGTTTATGTGTATATGTATGTGCTTCTTTGACATGACATTATGCAGTAGTTGTCAGTGAATGTTACCGTCATACAAGCGGTGTCATTCGTTTCCAATCTTCCCTGTAAACATGTCCAGTCATGAGTAAAAATACTTTGCTTAGAAATATGTGAGGGTTTGCATCAGGAAGGGCATCAAGCCATGGGATATCCGTTTCAACAAAATCCTTTTGACCCATGTTGGCATAGAAAAAGTGAACGATTATATATATATATATAAAGTCGTCTAAGAATCTATAAGTCATAAAAAATAAGCAATCATATTTATCAATAAAAGGGGGTATATTAAAGTATACAGTATCATGGATCTATTTCAGCTAAACGTCTCGATCGGTTTTGTACAGGTTATTTTATAACATATAACAGCAGCTAACTAAAATCATGTGCTCCTGCCATCTCTGAAGACCACATGGTTTTAGTTACGCACCTTGTTATCTAATATCCAGTGTGAAACTGATTGGTAAGATCGGCTGAAATGGATCTATAATAATGTATACTTTGCTTAAATATGCATATATGTATGTATATATTGTGTATGACGGTTACTGTCGAGTTTAGAGCTCCATGTAGATTATCATAATCCAGTCTTCTTTAAGTATAGTGATTTGGTTACTTCTATACTTGGTAGTATTACTAGTTATACGGAGCAAATGTAGGAGAAATTATGATAAACACAAGTTTGTATGTGTCACCGTTATAGCTGTTTGGAACCTCTGCACAGGATGTTCCAAGTGTAACTGAATGATAATCACAAGAAATCATCAGGGAAACACTTTACTGCATTATTTCAAGCATCAAATGCCTAAAGCTGGCAAGATTTCTTATAAGTGTTTTGAGAGGGAAATAAATGCACAGAAAGCAAATGGAACAGAGAAACAGAAAGAGAGGAGAAAAAAGACAAGACAGGATTGTAATTAAAGGAAGGAAAAACTAAAAAAGGCAGCAGTAAAACAATAAAAATGTAAAACATATATAGATAAAAAGAAATAGGTAAAAATAATTTGAAAGAAGTAAATACATCCTAGAGATAAAGAGAAGCAAGACAGAGAAAAGATAAGGAAAGTAGAATATTGCAAAAGAGAGGGAGGGGAAGATAAAGACTGAGAAAAAAGGAGGGTAAGTATTGGTCAGCTTTTTAAAAACTAAGTACTGAAAACATGGTGGAGGCGCAATGGCCCAGTGGTTAGGAGCAGCGAACTCTCGGTCATAGGATCGCGGTTTCGATTCCCAGACCGGGCGTTGTGAGTGTTTATTGAGCGAAAACACCTAAAGCTCCACGAGGCTCCGGCAGAGGATGGTGGCGAACCCTGCTGTACTCTTTCACCACAACTTTCTCTCAGTCTTACTTCCTGTTTCTGCTGTGCCTGTAATTTAAAGGGTCAGCGTTGTCACACTGTGTCACGCTGAATATCCCCGAGAACTACGTTAAGGGTACGCGTCTCTGTGGAGTGCTCAGCCACTTGCACGTTAATTTCACGAGCAGACTGTTCCGTTGATCAGATCAACTGGAACCCTCGACGTCGTAAGCGACGGAGTGCCAACAACTGAAAACATGATTAGGCACTCCGTCGGTTACGATGATGAGTGTTCTAATTAAGTTGATTAACAAAACAGATTTTTTTTCTCTTTTACTTGTTTCAGTCATTTGACTGCGGCCATGCTAGAGCATTGTCTTTAGTTGAACAAATCGACCCCAGGACTTGTTCTTTGTAAGCTTAGTACTTATTTTATCGATCTCTTTTGCCGAACCGCTAGGTTACGGCGACATAAACACACCGACATTAGTTGTCAAGCGATGGTGGGGAAAAAATACAGACACACAAATACACACACACACATGTATACGACGGGCTTGTTTCAGTTTCCGTCTATCAAATCCGCTCACAAGGCTTTGGTCGGACCGAGGCTATACTAGAAGGCACTTGACCAAAGTGCCACGCAATGGGACTGAACCCGGAACCATGGGGTTGGTAAGCAAGATTCTTACCACACAGCCACTCCTGAGCCTTGTTCGTGAAATTAACGTGTAAGGGACTGAGCACTCCACAGACACACGTTCCTTTAACGTAGTCCTCAGGGAGATTCAGCATGACACGCCGAATGTTACAAGACTGGCCCTTTAGCCTTACAATTTTTTGTCGGCGGAGTTGACAGGGGCAACAGGAAATAAAGTGTTTTGCTTAAGGACAACGCACCGCAGAGAATCGAACTTACTGCCCTTATGACAGTGAGCTGAATGCACTAACCAGTATGCCACACGCTTTCCCTACAAACAGATAAACACACCGACAGAGAGATACTCTTTTCTACTCTAGGCACGAAGCCCGAAATTTTGGGTGGGAAGGAGCCAGGTGATTAGATCGACCCAGTACGCAACCGGTACTTAATTTAACGACCCCGAAAGGATGAAAGGCAAAGTTGACCTCGGCGGAATTTGAACTCAGAACATAAAGACAGACGAAATACCGCTAAGCATTTCGCCCGGTGTGCTAACGTTTCTGCCAGCTCGCCGCCTAAGGCAGATAGATATTGGAAAATAAAGATAAACACAAATATAATGGTATGAGTGGATCATGGCCTTGAACTTGGCAGGACTTGGCCCACAGACTCAAAGACAGCTGTTCATATCCCACACAACTTTATATTTTTGTACATTAGAGTTTATATTTATTTTTCAATTTATTTTCTGACAATATTTCGTATGTGTATTTCGTGTGCAAGATTCTTGATGTGGATACGTGTGTTGAAAGAAATACAATTAAACCTTGGGAGAGGCATTATGCCGGTAATAAACACACGCACTGGTTCAGTCCTTTATTAATTTATATAGTTTTTTGTTAAATTATTTCATTGCACTCTTGCAATCTCTTCAGTAACTTGTCTCTCCACTTCCATTTATTTTGAATGTATGATCTGGCGTTGTTTTGGCGTTGTTTCGAAACTGTTTGGTATGAGCATGTGAGTGTGTGCAAGCTCGTATGTGTGCACGCTCATATGTGTGCACGCACTTATGTGTTCGTGCTTATATGTAAGTATGTGCGTCCATGTGTGTGTTTGTAACAATTTCGTTTATATCAGATCAGATAGAGACTTTTTAATTAATTTATTTACGTTCATATTCCGCATCATATGTGTGAACAACACATGCAACCATGGGCAATTGTAAGGCCCTCATCTACGTGTATTTGGTGTTTAAAATTGGTTGCGTTTCAGTTATGAGGACCGACTCCTGTATTTGTCGCAACGATGCGTCACCGGGGTGTCTAGACAGGATTTCTATGCTAATTCCGTCCAGTACACCACCATGTTGTTCTTTGGCATGCTGGTAGAGCACCGAGGTTTGTTTTTGATTATTATAGTCCCTCCAATGTTCGTTTACACGCTCAGCCAAACTTCTTGCCGTTTCACTTATGTATGTCGTGTTTCTGTTTTTACACTCACCATCCATACAGCTTATTTTGTAGACTACATTTCTGGCTTTGTAGTTGGCACCAGGACTATTTTTGCACACAATGCAACTCTCCTCAACACATCTTGTTCTTCTGAAGGGATATGTTTTACATATTATTGATCTAATTGATCTCCCTGGTTTTTCTATAACATTTATCTTCAACTTGGTACTTTTGAGGATTTTTCGAAATCTGTGGGCCAGTTCTCCGTGTGGCGTGGCGTCCACAAACATTACTCCCTGGATCTTGTCGGTATTGTACCACGTGGTCTTTTTGTTTGTTTTGTCACTAATCCTTTGTAGTCTATTCCACTGTTTGTTACGGTATCTAGGTTGTGTTCCATTTGTATCTTTGACAACAATCTCCTCAAATTTCTTGTTAGCTCCTCTGTATACCCGGATTCTATCTTTCTGGCTGTATCCCGAAAATTGCATGCGATGCATGAAGTCTTGAATATGTTTTTGCCCCTCCCATGGACTGCACAAGGGGGATATGTTTTTCATTATTCTAACTAAATCGGCTATTAATATATTGATTTTCACACTGTGCGATAGAGCCGAATTCTTATGGATAACATACTTTGAAGATATAGGTTTCATATAATGTGAGTGGAGGATTTGAACTTTGTCATTAATTGTTTCTAGCCAAAGTTCTGTGTCAAGTACTGGGAGTCTCATGTTTAGGTGTCTTGTTGGGTAATCTATTGTTACCTTGATGCTCTGGTGTATTGTATTAGCTATATTCTGGATGTTTTCCATCACGATCTTCTCGTTCTCTTCAATCTGAATGTTTGATAGTATTTTGACTACGATGTTAATGTCATCCACATATCTCCCGTATAGTTTGAGTGTTATTGAGTGTTCTTCGAGAGTTGTTTTCAGCTTTTTGTCCCACCAGGTCATGAATAGGCTTGCCACGTCTCCGGCCACACTGACACCAATAGCCGCTCCCTGGGCCTGCATGTATAGTTTTTCATTGAATTTAACTATATGGTTCTGCAGGGTGGTCTTCAGACTTGCACCTACAGCATGTGCAACCATTTTTTGTGTTTGGATATTATCCTCTGGGTCGTGGGTGGGTGTATTCCATCCCTTCCAACGCTCTGCGGTGGTTTTTCTAGCAGCTGATGTGATCGTAGGTGGTCTGCCTCGTCCTGACCTGGTGGGGCAGAATCTAGTTAGGTTGTGGTGATCTAAGTATTCATTATTATAAACGAGCTTTAGGAGGAGGCCTAGTTCCCTCGTGTTCACTTCACGGAAGGTTACTTCACTTTCCGAAATAATTTCAACACATCTCTCTACGCAAAGTCAATGTCAATGGATGGATAGAGAGATACTACATCCATACTGTCTATAATACAATCTGTCAGGTCATGGGAGCAGTTACATTCATTGACTCTGCTGAGGAGGTCCTCAGTGCTTTCACAAACATCAGGAGACATCTCGATGTGTGGTCTTAATATCTGTGAGAGGAAGAATGACAGCCTATAATTGCTGGCAATATTGGCACCACAAATCGGTCGACATAGGGGGCCCATGATAGGGTCTGCAATGGGTTTATGGTCTTTTCGTAACCCATAGAGTGTAGGAATGTCGTTGTTGGATGATGCGAAGTTCTGTGCTGTGCGTCTATTAGGTTGGAGTATGTTACACCACATTCCCATGTGTGCATTGAGAATTTTCTCTACTTTTTCATATTCTTGCGGTGCAACTTCTCTCATATCTTCTATATGCTTTTGCATCGTATGGGTGTAGTTTTGCAGGCTGTCTACCGATATCCTGCCTGATTTGTCTGTTGGGAGGCATACTATCTCATTGTTTCTAACTCTATGTTTTAGTTTTCGTATGCCCATTGCAGCTACTGTACCGAGTTGGTGGGCCTCTACTTCGTTTTGTGTTGGTGCAGTTGCTATATAACGTGTTAATGTTTTCTTGAGTCTGCTTCTAGCTAAAGAGATCATGGCTTCTGTTTTATCATCTGTGTAAGGCGAGATGCATACTCTTTTGTTGAAAGGTAAATCCGTTGGATAGATTCGGGTCATATCATAGGATTTGTCAATTGGGTTATAAAAGAGATTTTCTAAGGTGTTGTTGTTGCCATTGTTGTTATCATTGTATGTGTGGCTGCTCTTGTTGCTGTTGCTGTTGTTATTGTGACGGACGTTGTTGTTGCTGTTGTTCCTGGTGTGTACGGTGCTGTTCGTGTGGTTGTTGCTATTGCTGTTATCATTGCTGTTGCTGATGGTGGTAGTGTAATCATTATTGTTGTTGGTGGTGGTGGCGGTGTAGTTATTGTTGCCATTTCCATTGTTATTTCCAAAGTATATCGGAATTGGTTCATCGCTCTTTAGAGTTGTAATTGCATTTTCTTTAGCTTCTTCAGTTAGGAGCCTCACCTCAACTGTATCAAAGCTACTTCCTCGAATGACGTAGATTTTTATGCCCCAGTATGGGTTTGCGTCGCTCGCTCGATTCGCCTCGTTTTGATTGAAAAGTATTCGTACTTAATTGTTTTTCCCTCGCATTTTGTATTTCTATCGGCGTAATGAGACAAATAATTCAGCCATTCTTTGAGAGTTGTGTTTTGACATCTCTAAGTTTCTTTTTCTGAAATGTTTCCTGATTCTAATTTATGACAGGCATATGCAAAACCCGTTCCATTTTGCTTGGAAATTAAAACTGTCTGCTGTTTTTATAGTATTAATGTTTGTGCAGCTAGTGGAGGTGGAGGTGATAGTGGTAGTCGAGGTCGTGTTTGCATCATTATTATTGTCGTGCTTGTCACTGCTAGTGCTGCTCCTGTTGTTGCTGTACAGTGTCTATGTTCACTCTTGACTAGCCGTTACTGGTTATTGCAACAGCCGTCACCCATTTCAATTTGGAGACTATGTTTCTTGTTTTAAAATAGGAAATTTTCCAATATATATTTCAAAATATTTTCTCAGGGCCAACTCACTGCAGAGAAAGCGTGTGGGCTTATTAACTAGAAGGTCCAGTAATAAACGCAAATAACAATCTTTGAAGCGACAAAATTTAAACAAACCTGGGACAGACGTCTTTTCCAAGTGCAACAACAGCAGCCACAACAACGACGACGAGGACGATGACAACAACAACAACAGCAACAACAACAACAACGACGACGATGACAACAACAACAACAACAACAACAACAACAACAACAATAATAATAATAATAATAATAATAATAATAATAATAATAATAACGCCCACTCTCGACTGTAGCTACAAATATCCATCGTGGTCTGTCCGGATTCGTGGTTGATCAGGTTGGTGAGACAGCTCTTTCCCTTTTTGTGGAAGGGCAGGTCGCCACTTGTGAAACGCTCTGTCTGTTGTCAAAAGCCGTTAAAGCGAGGTTTAGGAATGCCTTGGTTAATGATGCGCAGGCATGCGTTAAGATTGAGGCATCTCTGGATTCTCCTGGATGGTGAACGGGTGTGGTCTCCGCTGGCCATACAAATGTTCCCCGAGTTCAAAAGTTTTTGCGAACAGGAAGCCTGGTGTTTTCGTAGACTGAGGTCGAGTGAACGGAATAAAGAGTGCCATAAAGCCCTCCTGTTATTCCGGCGCTCAGGCAACGCCAGCGGTGGGGGTTCCACACGGATTTTATATAGTGGGTTGGTAGAGTCTGAATGTGACGATGGCCTGGGGGCGACTCTAGGTCTCGGGTTTATTCAACTGAACAGCCTGTTCCGTCGTACATTCGGGTTGAGAACGTTGGACAACTTCCAAAAGTCCTTGACCTGGCAATGTTACAGAGGTGCCTTGCCCGTTTGGGATAAGCTCGCAAGACATAGTAAGCGTTAGTTTCCGACCTGTCCAAGATGCGGGTGAGACAGGGAAACCGTCCCTCACGCTGTTGTTCAGTGTCCGGAGATATCTGAAATGTGGGTTTATGCTGAACACCTGTTGTCCGGCGAAGGAAGAGTACAGCTGTCGACTGAGTCAATTATAAAAATCTACCAATCGGAAGTTTTAACAAACGAAGGTAAGAATTGTTTTCTCACGGTTGTAGCAATAGCGAAGGAGGCAGTATGGAAGACTAGGATAAAAGGAATTAAGACAGGCAACTTTATCTCTGGCCACAATTTACGATCATTTCTTACTTTTCATTTGAAAAGGAAGGTGTGGCTGGAGAAGAGATGTCTGTCGGAGTGTACGTTCCAAAAGAGATGGAAGCATGTTGCACGAGTGCTGTGCGTGCAAGGAACCGTGTGAAGAGACGGAAAAAAAGAACAAAAAAGGTACCAGCGATAGATCGGCGCTTGTGGGGTCGGAGCGTGGCCTGATCATCGCTTCATTTGTATTGTCCCTGTATTGTTAATTTCATTCAATTTCTTATATATTTTATTAAATTTCTAAAAGTCATATTTTATGTAAAATCATACCGATTTACTGATCCCATCAGTTGTTCTGTCCATTTCTATGTTTAGCCCCTGGTGGGCAATAAGGAAATTGGTGTTTCGTTTGTCTTTACGTTCTGAGTTTAAATCCCGCCGAGGTCGACTTTGCCTTCCATCCTTTCGGAGTCGACAAATTAAGTACCAGTGGCGTACTGGGGTCGATTTAATCGACTGCCCCCTTTCCCCAAAATTTCGGGTTTTGTGCCTAGAATAGAAAAGATTATTTTGTAGCTTGATTTTTTTTCTTCTACAACTTTCGTTCATGTTGGTGCTGGTGGTGGCCGTGGTAGTAGCGGTGATTTGGTGGTGGTGGTGGTGGTGGAGTTCGCGGTAATGGTGGTGGTAGATGGAGTGATAGCAGCAGTGCTGGTTAAGTGTGGTTGTGAGAGGTCATGCTTGTATTAGTGGACTTGACGGCATCAATGTTAAACATAATGATAAGGCAGCGAAAAGATTGACCGTTATGTAAACCTCCGCGAGGAATGTGAAGACGCAGGCTGGAAATCGGAGCATTTTCCAATCGAAGTCGGATGTAGAGGGTTTGTTGGACACAGTGTGAGACAACTGTTGTTATCGTTAGGCTTAACTCATCGTAAAGTAAATACCACCATGGCCGGTATCCAAACTACAGTGGAGAAGGTTAGCCACTGGATTTGGTTAAAAAGAGATGATGAGTGATGGCTAGAGGAACATTGAGCTATATTTAATAACCAGTTGATCTAGCAAGCGGAGTCTCATATCAGTGAGGGGGAGCCGGTGCGCACTGATTCCGTCGAGAGGTAGGCCCCGAAACGGCGCGCATTCTCTCCTGATGACCCCGTACACTTGCTGGCTTCCGGTATGCGGAGTTCTCGACTGATAGCACTTGCATTTGCAAGTTGTTTGCAAAACATCTTATGGATCTATTTTAAAACGGGGGCGCCAGTATTTTCTTAACGAAACACTAACGAAACACTTTGAAACTTGGGACACTGGTAGAATGTGTCATATAAAACATCTTTTACTCTTAGTCTTCTTAACAAAAAAAAAAAGGAATTCGCAAGTTATTCCATGTAAAAGTTGTCGTATTTCTGTAATTTTAACCAATCACTGACGTCTATTCAGCTCAATAGAGTTTCTGCTGGGCGGTCATAAAAATGTTATTCCCTGTGACATATTTCATCCGGTTTAATCGTAATTTATACGCATATATTGTTTATATAATAAATTACGCTGTGCGTATCTATGTGTGTAACAATTTTAGAGTTCGGATTCTAGAGTTAGGGTTAGTTTTAGGGTTAGGGTTAGGGTTACGGTTACGGTTAACAGTCTAGTTAGGGTTAGTGTTAGGGTTAGGGGATTAATACGATATACACCGTTACAGCGCTAATTGTTTTCAACTGAATAGACGTCAGTGATGAGTAGAAATTATCGAAATAAGACAATTTTTTACATGAAATAAATTCGAATACAAAAATATTTTTCTGTTCTATAACACAAAATAGATAAGTATACGAAGTTTGAAAGTCTTTCCGTACCAAAAGCACTACATAAAACATAAATGAAAACTGGCGCCCCCGTTTTAAAATAGATCCCATCTTATTAACGATGGAGTGCTAACTAGAAAAAAAGAACGAAAAAAATCGAACGAATTTACCTGAAATTCCAATACATAGAATGAAGACAAAAATAAATCAACCAGTGTTAACTTTTATATATGCCTGTAGAGATATTTCATCACCTCGACTTTAGAATCAATAAGTTATCTATTCACCCAACTCTACCAAAGTACATATTTCTTTACAATAGTAAGCAATTATGTACGCTTCCTTAATTTTACGTGCTCATCAAATTACTTTTGAAATAAGAAAATAATACCTAAAAAGTCCTCGGTGATGATAGCATTTACTGGAATGAAGCAGATGCGTCGATATTTATTCTATTTCTTTTTTATTCGATTCGATAAACTTTTGTTTGAAGACTGTTATTCATTCACTGAGATTGGTTGGTAACATATTACAATTTCAAACAATCTACAAATATAATAGTAGATGGATTTGAGATCGATGCATAGACCAGCAGTAACAAAGCTGTTGTAGTTTTTCGATTAAACAAGATTGAGGTGAATGTTTGACTTAATCTAAAGGAAGCGATTTTCGGTACCGCTTTCTTTTCTAAATATTTGTTGATATAAAATGATTTATAAGTGATCTGCCAACGACAGTTAGTCAACGTTGTAACTTTTTCGATTGCTTTGTCCTCAAAGAAAGGATTTCGTTGTTGTTGTTGTTGTTGTTGTTTTCTCTTGTTTTGTTTTTTTACTACGCCAAAAGAAAATCTCACTTATACAGTTTTTTCTTAATGTAAAATATCTAATTATTTCTGAATGAGGGAAGACGTGGAAGAACACAAACACCAATCAATAAATGATTATTTTAAACTATTCCTTCTGGATTTATTGATTAGAAGTTTTACTTAACGCTAATATTAATCAGTGTCGACGTGTCATCATTCAACAGTATCCAACCTCCCTTACCAGTTTCGTGAAGCTATAGATAAGAATTTCCCCCAAAATTCAAGATACCATTCGATTATCAATTCCCACCGATTTAGGATAGGGTTTTCAAACACCAAAAACCTTTCACAAATCATCTCTTCGCATGACAATAAGTTGTTAAATACAAATCCACATAATGAAAATAATAACATTGCTATTATAAACGCTAACCATTCTTTGAACAATAATAACAACAATATTAATATTTCTGATATAAATTAGAATTGTATTCGTTTCCTTAGCAGTAATTCTAAGACTAGAAACTCTATTTATCAATGTAAAATTACTTACGGTCCTGATGTCTTTTTTATATAGGTAGTTCTTCATCTCAGTTGTCCAAAAGAATATCTAACGATTACTCTACATTTAGACATATCAATAAACGCAACAATACTGGGCTTAGTAAATTAATTTGGTTTCTAAAGAAACATATACAATTTGATTTGGAATGGAATATTCTATCTAGAGCCTTCCCATATGATAAAGGTAAATCTTTTTGTCCGTTCTGTAACAAAGAACAATTTCTCATCCTTTTCTCGGAGAATACTCTTGTAAACACGTTTAAAGAACGCGTTTATCGTTGTAAACATTGGCAAAAACATACCTTTAGTTCCTATAAGTAATTTCTACCAATCTATAAAATTCGACCTTTAACTGTCTTTTTACATTTCATTTTCACTATAAATATCTATTTACACGCTTTTAAGCTTTATTCCTATTCATCTATCACACTCTTAGTTTTCTGTTAATTTCTTTCTTTCTCTTCCTTCTCTTTCTCTAAATTACTTTTGACGGTAAATCTATTAACGATTCTTTAAAAAATAACTTGCCAGCGTTCTCCTTCATCATATTCGCGGTAATCACATTCGGTTAAAATGGCTTATTGATATATTTTGTTTCTTTTTTTTCCCTGACGAGATGATTGCATTGTTTTACATCATTGTTTTACATCATTCCGAAACATATGTCGGAAGTATTAAGATTTGAATAACGCATGCGATTGACTCCATTTCTTAATTTATCTATGTCATACAAAAACATTTCACTTAACCCTGAAATTTCTACCTTTATAAGTAGGCTGTAATATCCTTGGCACTTATGTTAATTTTTGCTACCCTGGAAACTATTTTTTTTTTTTCCGTGTTATTTGTACACATTGAAAAAATACATATACATTTATATATATATATATATATATATATATATATATATATATATATATATATATATATATATATATATATATATTTATATATATATATATATATATATATATATATATATATATATATATATATATATAAATGTATATGTATTTTTTCATATATATGTATGTATATATATATATATATATATATATATATATATATATATATATATATATATACATATATATATATATATATATATATATATATATATATATATATATATATATATATATATAAAATAAACTGCTTTATTTTGAGATTGCTAGTGTTAACAATACCCGCAAATAAAATACAGACTGGATTTGCTCCAAGTCAGCTATATTCCGCTTAATAATCTCAATGGAGGCAATGCAAGCGGAAACTAGTGGAACATAATTAATAACCACACTCAAAATCAAATATATACATATACTCGTCTACATTTATAAAACGGATATAGAAATTCCAAATCTATAAATATAAAAATACATATAAATAGATAAATATCGATGTGATACATTAAAACACAGTGAATTTTAGATCTAAAAGTTATAATACATTGGTGTAATAAAAATTTGAGATAAAACATTAAAAGAACGTACTAAAATACCACGAAAATAATACATTATTATTAATACATTATGTATTATTTTTGTGGTATTTTAGTACGTCCTTTTAATGTTTTATCATCTCAAATTTTTATTACATCAATGTATTATAACTTTTAAAACTAAAATTCACTGTGTTTTATGTATCACATCGATATTTATCCATTCATATGTATTTTTATATTTTTATATTTGATTTTGAGTGTGGTTATTAATTATTTTCCTCTAGTTTCTACTTGCATTGCCTCCATTGAGATTATTAAGCGATATATATATATATATATATATATATATATATATATATATATATATAGGCAAATTTGTTGTTAAAGATGCACCTAAATTTGAAAAACTTGTAATTGTTTAAAAAAGATTTATTTACATATATACCAAACTAGTTTCAACAATATTTTTTTGTTTTTTCAATGGTAAAAATAGAATTATGAATTAGAAAAACATGTTTAAAAATTACGACGTTGACAAGTTTAAATGTTCATAACAGTCGATAATATTAAAACTGCGCATCAATTTGTTTGAATGAACAATGCTCATTAGTGTTTGTAGTGATCGACAAGAAATGAATATCATCAAGTTTCAGTCATACTGAGGGGGAAAAAACAAGGGAGAAATGAAGATAGTAAAAGAAAGGGATTTGGTTTACAATTTCTCTGATCCTCTTTCCGTTGTGTGTAGGAACTTTCGCTTGTAACGGTGTGTTTTGGAATCCGGGGTATATATAATTCTTCTGCGATCGGATATGATTTTTGATTCGTTGTAGTACTCATGGCGTCTTGCTTTTCCGGTGGTCAAGTTTGTCGTTCTACCTGGTTGGTGTCCCTGTGGGGAAAGGTCATCAGTCGTTCCGGTCGGCTGATTCTCTTAAAGTATCATTTTGTTGTATTTGCTGAAGTTCGGTTTTGATTGGTCTAGAGTTAGATGACGTCAGCAACTGGTGTTTGTAAAATTTCATTGGTCTAGAGATAGGTGACGTTGGCAACTAGTATTTGTATGGTGTTATTGTACGGTAATTTGGAGTTGCAGTTTCGAAACCTAGGTGGAAGACTATTACTAAAGTTTTAAAATTGTCTGTTGTTCCTGGTTGTTTTTTTTTTTGTGGAGAAATTGTTTCCTTTTTCCTTTTTCTCTTTAGTGTTTTTCCTTCCTTCGAAATGATATTCAGCTGTGGTTTATATTTTTCAATGAGTATGCTTTCCTTGTTTAAACGGAATTTGGTTGAAGTGTTTCCGGTGCATTGATAGAGAGAGAAGATTTGGTATTTCAGGTTTATGTTTACAGGGCATTGGTCTAGGTGTTTACTTACGGGAATTGTCCTAGTCGTGGGGTTCCGGATTTATTGCCTGTGCACCGTTAGTCTTTTCTTCAAGGTTAAACTAGTTTGACGTATGTAGTCTTCACCACAGCCTCCACATTTGAGAATATAGATTAAGATCTTCGAAGCACAGGTGAACAACGTGGAACAATAATTTTAAAAACTTTAGTAACAGTCTTCTACCCGGGTTTCGAAACCGCAACTCCAAATCACCATACAATGATACCATACAAATACTAGTTGTCAACGTCACCTATTTCTCGAACAGTGAAATTTTATAAACACCAGCTGCTAACGTCACCTAACTCTAGCCAATCAAAACAGAACTTCAACAAATACAGCAAAATGATCCTTTAAGAGAATCAACAAACCGGAACGACTGATGTCCTATCTCTACAGGGACACCAACCAGGTAGAACAACAAACTTGACCACCGGAAAAGAAGACGTCACCAGTACTATAACGAATCAAAAATCAGATCCGCTCGCGGAAGAAATTATATATACCTCGGATTCCAAAACACATCGTTACAAGCGAAAGTTCCTACACAGCGTAAAGAGGATCAGAGAAATTGTAAACCAAATCCCCTCTTTTACTATCTTCATTTCTCCCTTGTTTTTTCCCCTCAGTATGACTGAAACTTTGATGATATTCACTACTAACACTAAGGAGCTTTGTACATTTAAACAAATTGATGCACAGTTTTAATGTTATGAACATTTAAACTTGTCAACATCGTAATTTTTAAACATGTTTTTCTTATTCATAATTCTAAATTTGTCTGTTATGAACTTTTAAACTTGTCAACAATGAAACTTTTAAGGATGTTTTTCTAATTCATAATTCTAAATTTTTACCATTGATAAACAAAGAATGTTGTTGAAACTAATTTGGTATATATGTAAATAAATCTATTTTAAACAGTTATAAGTTTTTCAAATTTAAGTGCATTTTCAACAACAAATTTGCCTATATTTTTTTCCTGCGTTGAAATCCGACCCCCGCCCATATATATATATATATATATATATATATATATACAAAAATTTAGATTCAAGGTGAATATGGTACTTAAGTTTAGGCACCAGAATTAAGCATGGTATTATCCATACAGTTTCAAAATAAGGTGATTAAAATCAAAATAAGCAACGAGGATATCCAAAGTTAATGCAGTACGATCGTTTCATGCGACTCCATTTAATTAAACAATTTGAACATTACATCAAATGTAAAATGCAGAGCAATCCTCAGCTGCACAAAGATATAGAAAATTTACTGAAATTACATTTCAACAGGATATGTAGTTATAAAAATATGTCCTTCTGTTGAAATGTAATTTCAGTAAATTTTTTATATCTTTGTGCAGCTGAGGATTGCTCTGCATTTTACATTTGATGTAATGTTCACATTGCTTAATTAAATGGAGTCGCATGAAACGATCGTACTGCATTAACTTTGGATATCCTTGTTGCTTATTTTGATTATATATATATATATATATATATATATATATATATATATATATATATATATATATGGGAGAATTTACGAAAAAAAACAACAGACGAAGACAGGTGGTGTAAACAACAAATAGATGTATTAGTTTAACGCTCGGGAATAGAGAAAGTCGTTGACGTTTCGAGCTACGCTCTTCAACTGAAAGGAACACAGAAAGAAACAAGGAGAGAAACAAGGAGAAAAAATATAAATATAGTGGTCAGCGATCAATCATGGTGAATGCCGGACAGAAGGATCACACAGGAGAGCTAAGAAAAAGGGGAGATAACAAAGAAGTGGTGAACCCAAGACGAGAAGCTGTGTGTGTGTGTGAGAGAATGCTGGTGATCTTAACGTATGTATGTGTGTATGTAGCTGCTATATTTTAATTATTATAAATCTTCCACTGAGGAGGGAGCTGGTTTCCAACATAAATACAAGGCTCCATCTTTGGGATGTAGCTAACTCTGACAAATTCACGTTTGGAACTTGAGAAAAGTCTTGCATAATTTACTGTTCCACTCACAGATTGCACCTGTAATGTACGAATTAGCTGGTCGATATCTCTTTCTGAAAATCCCAGTTTATCCAGATTCTCCATTAAGCATTCACTAACAAAACCTAGTACTCCAATTATTATTGGTACGCATATGAATTAATAGTCTGGATATAGAAGCTGGAGGTTTCGAAGCAGCTGTCCATAGTTATCTTTTTTTTTTTTTTTTTGATTTCCAGAGATATTTGTATATGCAGAGAAGCTGACCTCTAAGACGATACATACCTTTGCTCCTTTGTCCCAAATAATATCCGGCCTGTTATGTTTACATTTGACAGAAATTTTGATGGGAATATTCCACCAGTATTCCTTGTGTTAGTGTTTATGAATTTATTCCATAGCAGAAGGATTTTCTAAGTTTATTTCAGGACGGTCTTTTTGCAGATGGCGATGTAAACTGTTTTAGCAACAACATCGTGCCGCACTGGGAGGCAGTACCGTGACACGACATTTTAGGACAGCTACTAATCACATTCGTAATGTCTTCCACAGAAACATGACATAGCCTACACACGCGGTTGCACATTGGCATTGCAAGAGCGTCACTGCCTCTCTTGTTCTCTCTTGTGGCAATCTCCTGTTCCTGGATTGAAAATGCATAGCCTTCAAAGTATGATGTGATGCTGTGGTCTTGTGTAGTGCACTACGTGTCAATTCTACTATCTTCTTCAAGCTGTATGTATGTATGTATGTATGTATACACACACACACATCCTGCTCGAACTTCCTACTCTTTGGACTTCCATTTCTGAACCACTTTCAGCACTTGTCATCCACATACCAGCACTCCACCCGGTTTACCACTGGATCTGCTGACTACTTTCACAGATTTCACTGGATATTTTCGTTTATATATATATATATAACATACAAAAATAAGAGGAATGACCAGCAAAAGTGGACTCCTATATGCTAGAAATAGATGCCTAATCATCTAACGTGGTTAGATGATTCGGCATCTATTTCTAGCATATAGGAGTTCACTTTTGCTGGTCATTCCTCTTATTTTTGTATGTAATATAATTTTAATCTTCGGATTTTTTTTTAATATGCTGGACCACTGGTTTTAATTGATTAATATCAATTTCTACTCTCATTAATAAATTTTATGTAATAATGTTCTCAAACCGGTAAATTAGCTGCAAAAATTTATTAACTGCAGAATTATTTCCGGACTTAGCGCGCCAGATTGAAGACATTTGAAATGATACACTGAATGTAATATGTAGAACTCTACACGTGCTCTCTTTCGTGTGGACGTCTTGTGTCTAGTTCTGGAAATTGCATTGCGAATCGACGGACTACGCCGACGATCCTGCAGATATTTACTTATGTAAATTTTAACAGGTGAAACCATGGTACGTAGGTTAATCGTTTTTTTTTTTTATTTAGTATTTTTTCATTTGTCTTGCCCTTTTACAGTTTGTTGTGTCGCTGAATTTTTACTGAGAACATATATTTTTTTTCGTGGTTAGATGATTCGGCATCTATTTCTAGCATATAGGAGTCCACTTTTGCTGGTCATTCCTCTTATTTTTGTATGTAATATAATTTTAATCTTCGGATTTTTTTAATATGCTGGACCACTGGTTTTAAATGATTAATATCAATTTCTACCCTCATTAATAAATTTTATATATATATATATATATATATATATATATATATATATATATATATATATATATATATATATATATAACAAAGTAAAGTTGTAAGACTCCGCACGAGTGGAAATATATATGAAAGAAGGTTTGAAAATGCAATTTTAAATATGTTTATTCACTTGACCGGTACAAAGCTCATTGTTTGAATGCAAAACTTAGTCAGAAATTGTGCATTTCTATAATCTGTTTAAGTTTGAGTTTGTCAGAACTAAAGTTATACGTTAGTTTGAACGCAGAATCGGAGTTTGAGAAGAGAAAGAGACAATCTAATGCTTTGTAGATGAAGGACAATAAAAAGTCAAGGATGTTTCGCTCATGACTAACATTTTTAGACAAAGCAGAGAACAGACACGTTGACATTGGCTTTGTAAGAAATATCACGATTTCTTGAAAAATGTATTGATATTGGGAAATATCGTTTATGCCTAATTTTTTACTTGTTTCATCCATTGGACAGCAGCCATGATGGCGTACCACCTTGAAGGATTCAGTCGAGTAAATCAACTCCAGACTTATCCTATCGGTGTCTTTTTGCCGGACCGCTAAGCTACGAAGATGTAAACCAGCCAACATCGATTGCCAAGTATTGATATTTTCATCTTGAAATAAGGCGGTGAGCTAGAGAATTTTTAGCACGCCGGGTAAAACGCTTAGCAGTATTTTGTCCGTTTTACGTTCTGAATTCAAATTCCAGCAAGATCGACTTTGCTTTTTATCCTCTCGGGGTCGATAAAATAAGTACTCGACTTACCCCATCCCATATTCCAAAATTTGAAAAGAAATATTTTCGTGTAAGAATAATTTTGATAATATCAATCAGTTTTTAATGGTGAATTAGGGCTATCCTAGGTGTGGTTATTTCCAGTTGAAAATATTAATTCATACGTCACAACATCAATACATTTTTCAGTAAATTGTGATATTTCTTACAAACCAATGTCAACATGACAAAATCGTCTCGCAAAGTTTCACAATGGTTGTCTACCATAAAATATTGAAATTCTATCTCCGTTCTAAAATCAATTGAAACAGCTTAGTTTGCTTCAGTGCAACTTCTAATTGGGTTACAGCCTTGCGCAGAGAACGAAAACTCGTTTTTAGTTCTGAAGCACTCTTTGTTATTTTAGGCAAGTAAACATCTGGAAGCCGTTGTAAATACATTAAAGTGCAATTGTCATTCAAGCATTTACTAGTATATATGTACCAATTATTCTGAGTGCGTTGAAATATTGGCTTCAAATTTTGGCACAAGGCCAGCATTTTCGGAGGATCGTCGAGTACATCAGCCGTTACTTATTTTATCGATCCAGATAGGAAGAAAAAACGAAGTCTATCTCGGCAGAATTTAAACTCTGAACGTAAAGCCGGACAAAATACTCCTGGGCATTTTGCCCGGTGTGTTAACGATTCTGCCAGCTCGCTGCGTTATGTAATATGTGTAATGTGTAATAAGAGAAAATGCTATCTTCAACAATGTTTAGTCATAAGGCTAAGCACATTTTATACCCGTAAGATACAATTTGTTAAATACATGATATGTGAAGTAAGAAATAATGAATTGTTAAAGAGTAAGAGCTACAATGTTTCTTAATAAATTATTGGGTTGGCAACTAAGTTCACGCCATTTTTTAAAATTTTGGAATTTATTGCGTTTTTAAATTTTGAAATCTATTTTTTTTTTTGAAAATTCTATTTTTTAATCAATTTGGAATCTATTTTGTTTGGTTTTTTTCTAGTTAATTTTAGTTAATTTTTGTTTATTTTCAGATCATTAAAATGGAATGTCAAGTTAAGAAAAATGAGCATTTTCGACACCTTCTTTTCGCTTTTAATCAAGGTTCTAAGGCCGCAAAAGCTGCTCGAGACATTTGTGCTGTATATGGTGAGGGTGCCATAGCTGAAAGAACCGCTCGTGATTGGTATGCCAAGTTAAAAAATGGAAATTTTGACCTCAAAGACGCACCTCGTTCTGGTCGTCCAGTTGAGTTCGATGAAGAGCGATTAAACCAACTTTTGCACGAAAATTCTCGTTAAATGACAAGGGAACTGGCAGAGAAAATGGAATGCTCCCACACTGCTATAGAGAAGCATCTTCACTCGATGGGAAAGGTTCAGAAGTATGGAGCATGGGTTCCGCATACTTTAAGAGACAACAACAAAAATCAAATAAGACACAATCTCTGTTGGTTTGCTTGCTTGTCACCGCTCAACTCATGAACACAAGCAAAGATTTCTTTACCGAATCTTTACTGGCGACGAAAAATGGTGCCTGTACATCAATATGAAGCAGCGTAAGGAATGGCTAAACCCCGGTAAACAAGCGACACCGCGCGTGAAACAAGATCTTCATCCGCATAAAACGATGTTGTGCGTATGGTGGGACTGGGAAGGCATTATCCATTACGAATTGCTTGTACGGAACCAAACGGTCAACGCGGAATTCTATGTTCAACAGATGGAACGACTCAACACGGCTGTTCAAGAGAAAAGACCTAATCGGCAGCATGGAGTTCTTCTGCCGCACGACAACGCCCGCCCTCATATCGCCAATATGACCAAGGAAGCCATTCAAACGCATGGCTGGGAAGTGCTGCCACACTCGCCGTACTCTCCTGATTTGGCACCAACGGATTTCCACCTCTTTCGATCTCTTTCAAATACTATGCGCGTTGTTTCGTTCAATACTGATGCAGAATTGCGAGCTTGGTTAGATCAATTTGTCGAGTCGAAATCGGATGATTTCTACCAACGAGGTATTGAAAATCTTGTTGAACGTTGGGAAGAAGTTGTAAACAAGAAGGGTGAATACATTATTGATTAATTAGTTGTTTTTTTTTTTTTTATTAAACCTTTTAAAAAATTTAAATTTAAAAAAAAACGGCGGGAACTAAGCTGCCAACCCAATAGAATTGCTAACAGCTACAACAGGAACAATCTCTCTAAAAGATTGAGAGATGAAAATTATCTTATCAAAAATGGCTCAAGAAATACATAGCCTTCAGTCCAAATAACAAAATAATCCCCAAGAGAATTGAACTTCAGGGTTCTTTATAAGTTCTATATTGTTCAATAAAGCTTTTAGGCGCGAAAATTAAGTGTTTTCTTTTTCAGAATGGTGAGGGTAGCACCGCCTATCACAAAATGACATTACTGGCTGGTTATGACCTTCGCCAGTAATAATTATCTTCAATCGATACTACCAAATATGGTAATACTATTCGTCAATGGATTTTCCCTTTTTATTAAGAATCCGGGTTTGAATTTGAAGAAGGTTCTCCGTTGCATTTTCTTTTCTCTAAGTTGTTTTACCAAAAGGTTTAAAAGTGGTTGCCGTCAAAAGATTAATGTTGCTTTAAGACTATTTTTTACCACGGTTCCTCAATAGTTATCTCGGCTCTCCAATAAATTATCAGACATTTTATTTTATTTGCAATGTACTTGGCAATTTATATACAAGAAAGGATATAAAAACAGTCAAATATAATATGATAATCAACTGATTAAATGACGGTAGTGGTTTAAAATAAATTTAAGTTGATTGAAGTTATCAACATTTGAAGGCTGTTACAAAATTCTATTGACACTTTTTTAAAGCACTCTGTCATCACTTCAAATGAAACGCGGAAAGGCAAACACAGAATGTTAAAAATAACAGTCAATTACCTTCATAGACAAAAACAGAAGGAAACTACTACCTATCCCACATGTCCTATGATACAAACTTCCTGTTTTACAGTTATCTAAATTAAGACTTCCATTAAAATCTCAAAGTAATTTATGTTCCAAACATATGTTAAATCATGACAGTTATTTTACTAAATTCTTCATTCATTTCAAAATTGATTGCAACAAAGTTAGCGAATTTTAACAGGAATATGATAACAAAAGGTTAAAGTGATCTAAATTTAAGCTTTCACTCAAAATGCAAGGCTCATTTACATTCAATGCACCAGTTTCATAATGACAAAGTTATTTTATTTAATTCTTCATTATTTAAAAAATTAATTGAAACAAATATGGTAACAAAAGGATTAATGCGATTCAAGCTGAAAACATTCCATTAAATTTCCATGTTGATTTGTATCCCAAATACCATCTTAATGGTAAAGTTATTTAATTAAATTCTTCATTATTTTCAAGATTAATTAAAACAAGAAGGCACAGTATGTCAACAGTATGTCAACAGTATGTCAGCTCAAACTATGCTGTTAGCATCCCGGGCAACGCCGGGTACATCTGCTAGTCACTGATAGAATACAGTTTCGTGAAGGCATATTCCAAAGAGACAGCCTCTCTATAATGTTGTTTATACTTTCTGTAAATCCCTTGTCATTCATATTAAGGAAGTCATTCACAAGGAAACAGAAATACCAAAATTACACAGTTTCTTAGTGGATGACTTGGACAAGGAGAAAGGAAGAGGTAAAGAAAAGTTAGATGAGGAGTTCGGCTGCTGCGGAAAGGTGTTTTCTAGTTACATCGGGCTTAAAATTCACCAAAGAAAGGTGTATCAGAAGAAAGTGATTCCACAGCGTGGGTTGGAAAACCAGAAGACGTGTGGCCAGAATCTCCTGGAAAGAAACCATAGCGAGGGTTATTCCACAGTTGAATTGGAACAGCCAAGAAAAGAGATAGGCGTGAAGAAGCCAAAGATTAAGTGACCGAAGGGAAATGATACAGCGAACTATAAGAAATTCGATGACGAGGTAACAAGAATGACCACCAAATTCAAAAGGGACGACAAACAAAAGCTCAAGAACTTGTCTAACATAATATATCGAGAAGGAGAGAATAGATTTGGCTCGTTCATTGCACGTCCTCCTCCCTGATAGTTCGAAGGCTTGTACCACCAGACAGCTAGTCGGCTCTGGTTGCTGGAACTGACACTAACACGACACTGTTGGAAGGTACGTTTAGAGAGGGCGCGGACCAAAACTACGCGTCCTTCCCCTCTGTTGGTTAGTTAAAACTTAGATAGTATCACGTGACAGTTAGCTGGTGTTGGCTGCTGGAGCCTACCGGCGAATATTTAAAGGGAAATTTGGTAGGATGGTCATTCGCCCGCTGACATTCGCTGACGTTGCATCGAAGAAACCAAAGAGCAAGAAGCCAAAGAAAAAAAAAACGTACTCAACGTTAGAGCTGGAAACACCTCCGAAAGTGGGAGTGGGGGTGCCACGTCGAAAACGGTAGAGGAGTAGGAGCCGAAACCGGACGTGGTTCCTCCTGGTGTTGTCTTTAGCCACTGGATCCTATAAAGGAGTTGTTGAGATAACGAACTACGGAACGTGGTCGGAATTCCTGCAAAGAATATACAGGAGATGAAAAAGAGCCTTGACATGGTTACAACATTCTCATATGATGTAGGGTTGGAGTTTGGTCTAGTAATTGACTAGACCTATTCCCTCAAAATTTCAGCCATTGTGGCTGCATTAGAAAGGAATATCGTAGCCATATTGAACCATGCCTATTTTTAAAGAACATTTTATATGGAAACAAAATGATGTGTTTTTTTTTTTCAGTGGAGTCTAACACGGCAAAGCTGATTTTAAATACAAGTATCAATAAGATCGTTCTAATTTTTTTCTTTCCTTTTTTTTTTTTTGCATTTTATAATTATAACTTTTTCCTAAGATAAAGCAAAAGTCCACGAATTTTAGGTGTTTTTACTGTTTCCTTGATTTTTTAATATTTTCTTGTCTCACTGTAATAAAAAATAAAATATATATATTATATATGAAGTAAATTTTGATCGTTTTTAAAATTAAATAAACAATAGGTGCTTTTTTTTTAAAGAATCTTATTTATTTTGTTTAAGTACGGTTGGCCATAAATGAAAAACAACATTTATCAACACACAAATATAATTGAAGAAAATTGGTAGGATTATCGACAAATCCTCAATGTCGACGAAACTGGCCAATTCTGGAAAAGAATGTCAACAAGAACTTTTCTGGCAAGAGTCAATAATATCAGGTTATAAAGCACCCAAGGATAGATTAACACTTCTACTCGAAGATAATGCCAAACTGAATGCAAATTAAAACAGATGCTAATCTATCATACTGTAAACACAAGAGCATTAAAACGCAGTAAAAAGTAATCCTTTTCAGTAATTTGGGAACAGCATAAAAAGGCTTGGGTGACAGAGCAGTTGCTTGAAGAATGGTTCAATATGTAGTTTTGTTCCACGTTTGAGAAATATTGCAATAATAATAATAATAATTTAGATTTCAAAGTTCTTTTAATTTTAGATAATTCCGCTGGGCAGCCCACTTCGCTTAATGATTTAAATAGCAATGCGAAGGTTATATTTCTACCACCAAATACGACTTCTTTACTACAGCCGATGGACCAAAGAGTGATTTTTACATTCAAACCTTATTAGTTGCGAAGTGCTTTCACCCAAGTAATTCAAGTTATAACTGGAGATAATCCAATCACTCTAATAATTTTGGGGAAAAATATTGATACTAAACAAGCAGTTGAAAACATTCACAAGTCTTGGAAGAAGTAACAAACAGCTGCATGAGAGCATCCTGGCAGAATCTTTTGCCTGAATGCACTAACGTTGTTTTCGGTTTCAATAATCCGAACAACAATGCTATTGATGGAATTGCTACGATTGGAAGAGACCTCTGCTTTGAGGAATTAAGGAATTAGATTTCGAAAATGTTAGAGGATTATTGGAATTGCTTTAAAAAGACTATATAAAAAAAAAAGTAACGACGATCTTCTTGGAATGGAGCATCAAAAGGTATACGAAAGAGAAGATGAAAAGGAAGCAAAAAAAATGGAAACCACACCCAAAGATAATTGAAAAAGCAAACGAACTCGTTCAAGAAATTGATTCAAATGAAAGGAGATGCATGAACGTTCGTCGAGGGCTAGATCGGCAAATTGATTGTTATCGCAAAATCATGGAGGAAAGGAAAAAAAAAACTACTACTGTTTAATTGAAGTTAGATAAGTTAAATAATTTAATTATTACAAACAATTGAAAAAGCAAAAAAACTCGTTCAATAAATTGATTCAAATGAAAAGAGATGCATGAACGTTGTTATCGCAAAATCATGGGGGGAAGGAAAAATCTACCACTGTTTAATCGAAGTTAGATAAGTTAAATAATTTAAACCTCACTATATTTATTTAAATATATTCTTCAATGATTTAAAGTAAATACAATGCATTATAGATGTACTTTAAGTGAAAAAATGTCTATAATCTTGGTATTATCCAGGGTTCCTTATAATAATTGCATTAGTTCTTAGGCTTGATTAGTGTAATTTTGGTAAACGTGGTGTTTCACGAGAATTAATTAACTGCACTAATCAAGGAATTCTTATAATAGATATACGACGAGCTTCTTTTCAGTTTCTGCTGTGTTGTTGCCTCAATTAGATATGAACTTCGTTACTGTGGATATGCCTTCGGTTTCACATAATTTATTCATGTCTTTTTTTTTTACAACGTACTAAGTAATTTGCACATGACTGCAATCACACGTCTGATTAGGCTCATAAATACTACCATATAGGACCCGAGTTTCAGGGGTTTTTTCCATCTAATAACTGAAACAAGTTAAAGATAAATAAAATATATATTCTCTATTACCGAATAATCGTACGAAATCAACAATAAAACAAACTTGCAAATTGACTAAACACATGTTGACAGCTGGCTAAAGGATAAGCAGGGAAAAATCTGCTTCACTCGCCCTTTCTCTCTCTCTCTTTACTTCTCTAGTTGCTTGTTTTGTGTATTTCTTTGATACCCCCTTCTCGAAGAGAATACCAGAACAGGAAAAAACTGCTTCTCTTTGCCTTTCTCTTTCTTGCTGACCACCCCATCAAAAAGGAAAGTATTTAATTCACTGTTTTTCTTTCTTTTCTCGCTCAGCAAACCGGACCTTTTTCTACTAACATCGATTGGTTACAATTAATTCTAAGAAATGAAGAAATGAGAAGAACAGAAAATATTTATCCATAATTAATTTTATATTACACTAAAATTAATTATCCTGGAAAAAAAGTAAAGTATGCAGTGCATGCGTCGCATACATAGACTCTTTGCCTCTGATACACACGTACATACATACATACATACATACATACATACATACATACATACATACATACATACAACTTGCTAATCTTCCAGTGAGCGTAGTCAAAGCCGTAGCTGACCTGGTTTCATCGTGGGCCACAATCTTGAAATTAAACACGAGTAGTGACTGTATTATCCCTGATAGTATACAGTATCGCAAAGGCATATTCCAAGGGGACAACCTCTCTATGATGTTGTTTATACTTTCTGAAAACCCCTTATCATTCATGTTAAGGAAGTCTGAAATATATCTTACTGGTTCACAAGGAAACAGAAATACCAAAATTACACACTGTTTCTTTGTGGATGACTTGAAGCTATATGCAAAGATATGCACAAGATGAAAAAAAACCTTGAACTGGTTACAACATTCTCAAAGGATATAGGGTTGGAGTTTAGTCAGGATAAATGTCGCTGTATGGTTGTGAAAAGTGGGAAAACTGTAAACCAGACTAACAACATCTCCATCAATTACTTAACTGTTTCCCCTATATCTGATGAGGAATGTTACAGGTATTTAGAGGTGGATGAAAACATATCTTACAATGGCACCTGTAATAAAAACACATGTCACTAAAGAATATCACAACCGAACAAAGAAAATTTGGACCTCGGAACTCTCTGCATTCAATAAAACAGTGACCCACAATGTGTTTGCAGTGCCAGTACTCATATCAACATTTAGGTTGCTTGATTGGATGCTTGATGAGATCCAAACCATTGATGTAAAAACCCGGAAAATACTAACAAGGACACATAATTTCAACATCAACGGTAACGTAGACTACCTCTAACTAAAACGAAAACAAGACGGTAGAGGTTTAACATCGATCCAAAATGCCTTTGAATGTCGCATCATATCCTTTCGGCAACATCTTTTAACCACCAAGTGTTGAAGTGTATCCTTTGACCAAGTTTGTATACATGAGACTGATAACATCATAAGACTTGGAAGGCAGCTACCTGGGCAACATTCTTTGTCTAATAACCTTAAATACATGCCCAAAGAAGTCGCACGACTCTACCGCAATGTATCATCAGATGAAAGGATGAGCCTGTATGAGCAGAAGACTATGCATGGATATGTTAGTAGAAAGCTCTGTGATGATAGTAACATCGATCATCAAAGCAGTTTATCGTGGACCAATAGCTGGATTACTACCTCCTACTTCGAAGGGTATGCGTTTGCAATTCAGGAACAGAAAATATCAACCAAGTACCTGATGCACAAAAGGGCTAGAGATGCAGAAAAATCAGCAAAATGTGACAACCGATGCAGATTTTGTGAAATTAACACCGAAGATATCACCCACATCATAAGCAGTTGTCCGAAAATTCATCACGGTATTAACTACCGATAAGAAATGATGTTGTAGCTAGGACACTGTATAACAAGGTCCGTCGAAAGGACAACCTCAAGGATAAAGAAATAAGAACTCACAGTATGGTGGAAACCATAGCCACTCATAATAAAAAGGAGTAATGGTGGAATGTCTCAGTGAAAACCCCAATAAAATGTAAACACAATAAACTTGATATAATGATTTGGGATAGAGAAGAGAAATTGCATAGCTGGGAAAATCAACTACTCAACAGATGTTAACATAAAGCTGAAGATCAATGAAAAAGAGAATACCTACGTTGAACTACTGAGAAACCTGAAGTTGTTCTATCCAGATTACAAGTTCAGGTTTATACCTGTAATACACTGCCTAAATATCTATCTTAAGAGATTAAGCTTCTCAAAACCAGAAAAGAGAAAGCTGATTCGAAAACTACAGATTCAAGCCATTACTGTAAAACTTTCCAGAGATTTATTATTTAAATATATATATGAGCATGTCTAAATATGCAAGTATACGCATGAGAAGACATACATAAAAAAAGACATACAAACCTGCACGTATACATAAATACACACTTACATAATACATATACATACATACATACATACATACATACATACATACATACATACATACATACATACTCTGTTGTTGATGTTGAAATTGCAATGAAGGAGCCTTGAATCTAGGTTAGAAACGGAATCCTTCTCTATTGGCAATAACTCTTCAAATAAAGTTGAATAATAACATACACACTTACATACAAACAGACAGACAGACAGATAGACAGACAGCTAGACAGGCAGGCAGACAGAGAGTACTATTACGCTAGTACTCTGAGAATACAACTGTCTCATGCGACCCAAAGGAGGCTGAACTGGCCTACCTAAACAGAAGCTTGGAGGAGAAGCAGGCATCATACTAACAAAAAGCAATGAATGGGTACATATCCCGTAAGCTAGATGGCAACAACAGCATAGACATAAGAGTAGCCTCCCCTGAACATGCGACAGATACATTACATTCCACCTAGAAGGATATGCCTTCACTATCCAGGAACAGGAAGTAGGTATACCTGACAAACAAGAAGGACAAAGATACTACTAAACATCCATGTTGTGATAAAAAATGTCGGCTCTGCTATACCAGAATGGAAGATTTCACCCACATCACCAGCAGTTAACCCAAAATGTCAACGAGACACTGTCTACCCGTGAGGTATGATATAGTTGCAAAGACTATTTACAATGCTATCTGCAGGAAGGACTACCCTGGCGTATACATCAAAGGCATGTCAGAACCAGCAGGTATTCACACCTTTAAAAACAAGGAATACTGGTGGAACACCCCAACAAAAGCATCAGTCCAGTGCAAACATAATAGACCTGATAGTGTTCCGTGGGACAGTGAACAAAAGCCATGCACTGTTGTAGAGATCAGCTGCCCAGCGGATGTGAATGTACAATGAAAAGTTCGGGAAAAAGAGAACAAGAACATTTAGGGCGAATTAATGCAGTACTTACATATCTTGTCCTCTGGCCATGAATTCTCATTTGCACCAATCATCATAGGTGCATTAGGCTATGTACCAACAAATTTACGCGAAAACTTAGTATTACTCGGTTTCACAAGGAAAGAGCGAAAGAAACTGACGCTGATTCTTCAAATCCAATCTATTTGTGGCACAGTAATGATATGTAAGACATTCCCAAAATTCTCAATTTGAGATTCTTTAGATAAATAGATACACACACTTTGGTGTGTACATCGACAACTCAACCAACACACCAACTCAACAACATATTTACAAACACCAGGAACTCTCTTAACTCAAAAAAGTTCTGTTTGTTTGTTACTGACCGGCTTGAACTCTCTCAAGAACTTACATTAAACTCATAGAAACCCCTCTTCACACACACACACACACACACACACACACACACACACACACACACACACACACACACACACACACGTCAAGATTTGTTTCACAAGTCTTGACGTATATACGTCAAGTCTTGTTTCACCGAGCTAACGAGGAAACCGCAAGATTGTTACTGAACGCGATAGAAAGAGCATCCAAATTTTCCTCACAATCTTCGTCTTTAAAGAGTAAAGAGAAATTGCATCCGAGGAAAAAACTGTTCATAAGTTTCTGGGGGTCAGAAATGAACTGGGACATGGCAACAAATCAGTTACTTTCTTGTATTATTGTTAGCTTTTGATTATTTTCACTGTCACTGCTTTATGTAATTTACGTTTAGTTAAAGCCTGCTAATACTATAATCATATAATCTGCAGCAAAACATGTGTCGTCTGGATTCCATTTTAGCGAATCGTTACTGTTATTTGTTACTCCCTTCGTTGAAAAACAACCTACTGGATATTAAAAGGTCATTTGTTGAAGGAGACATGACTTGTACACAGTAATTTTATTGTTTCATCAATAAACCTTGAAGAAGAAGCATGATCAATAAAATAAGATATATAAAATAGATTTTCAGATAAGAGAAATAAAATACGGTCTTAAATTTCACTCTTTTACATGGGAGATAAAGATCTTGTTTCAGCTATTTATCGGCCACTTTCTGTCTTTCCCTCTTTCTTTATCTTAGGTTCGTTTTATTCTTATCATCGTTAACATCTTTTTTCCTTTTACTTGCTTCAGTCATTAGAATGCGACTATGCTGGGGCATACATATGCGACGGACTTCTTTCAGTTTCCGTCTACCAAATCCAGTCATAAAGCTTTCGTCGACTCGAGGCTATAGTAGAAGACGCTTGCCCAAAGTGCCACGCAGTGAGACTGAACCCAGAAATATGTGGTTGGGAAACAAACTTCGTAACACACAGCCAGGCCTGCGACTATAATATTGATTTCTCTAGTTTACAATCTTTCAATAATTACAAAACATCAATGAATGTGTACGACCGCGGCGTTTTATAACATCAAGCCGGAGGGCGTAAAGAAATTTCAAACAATTGTACGGGGGAAGGGAGCTAACATAAGGTTAACTCTCCACCCCAGGGGGTAAAGGAGGAAATGAAGAGGAAAACGGTGGTTTACAGGACTAAAAAGATAGTGACAGCGTCCAAACAAGAGATAGAGAAGGCATCGAAGCCTATCATGTTCAAGCTGGCGTTTATGAGACCTGGAAGGAAATATGCTACTGTGGAGGTTCAGTTTATAACTGAGAGTGATGTCAGGGTCGACTCAGTAATCACCCTGCAGACCAAAGAACTGATCCTTTTGCCGATATACCTCGGCAAAAGAACAACAGAAATAACTGTAGAAGGGTTTGCACCAGAAATTAAACCAACATGGTTCCTGGCAGCCGCCTTCACCAACATAAAAGAGGAAGTAACACTTATGGAGTTTGAGGACAGAAGTGCCCAGAACTGGTGCGGCGAGAGCTTAAGAGCAACGATTCAAGCCCCACCAGCGGACATTGACGATATACCGGAATTCGTCATTCTTCTGGATGAAACAAAATTGAAAGTCACCGCACAGGGCAGAATTCCAAAGTGCTCCGGGTGCAGACAGAAAGGGCACATAAGAAAAACGTGCCCCCAGGACCTACAACCTGAAGCACAGGGAGAAAGCCAGTGTTCAGCAGGAGAAAGTTGAAGAGGAGGTCCCAGAGGAGAAGGGGAAGAAGAAGGAAGAGGTGATAGTGGAGAGAGAGAGATGGTCCACGACAAAGGAAGACACACCGTTGACATCAACGTCTACAGAGATAAGTGACGGTGAATGGAAAGTTGCTGGGAGGAAGAGAAAGAAGAAAAACGCTTGTTCTCTCCCTCCCACACACAAAAGAAGTTTAAGAATACATAAACACGAACAAACAAGAACAAATAACATCAGAGACTAATGAAAACACTCAAAAAAGAAAAGATAAGATAAAACAATGAAGTGACTTCACAAACAACACCAAGCAAAATAAAAAAGAAAATAATTTTTTGAAAATTTATGTACGTTTTAAAAATGTTCAATGATGTTACCTGGGTCGTGGGGCCCGGGTAATCCTCATTTCATCTTTCTCATCATATAATCATTCATTTTACATTTGAGGCATCTTTGGCTCTACTTGGATGGTGAACGGGTGTGGTCTCTGTTTGTCAAACTGGTACTTCCTTGGCTCACTGGTTTCGGTGAACTGAAACCTTGGATTGAGCGTAGACGAAAATTGAGAGCGTGTCAAGCCGAGTGTCGTCAGGCCTTCGCGCTTCTCTCCCGGACGGGTAATGCCAGCGGCGGGGGTTCCACCTCGTCATTCTATAGAGGGTTAGTAGAGACCAAATGTGACGACACCCTGAGGGAAACCCTGGGTTTTGATGATAGTCAGCTTGCGGGCCTGTTCCAAAGGACATTTGGGCCAGGGCATATGGATAATTTCCAAAAATCCCTGGCTTGACAATATTACCGAGGAGCCTTACCAGTTCGAGATAAACTTGCCAGGCATGGCTCTTCTTGCTCACCTACTTGCCCAAGATGCAAGCAGAGCAGTGAAACTGTTCTGCACGTGATTGTTCAGTGTCCGAAAATTTTGGAAATGTAGGTTTATGTAGAACAACTGTTATCACGTTTAGAAAGAGTACAACTGTCTTCCGAGTCTATAATAAAGATTGCTCCACCGTCCTCTCTGAACAGGGAGGGTAAGGTTTGTTTTCTCTGCGTAGTAGCTACAGTGAAAGAGGTTGTGTGGAAGATACGTATGAAAGGAGTGGTGATAGGCGTCTTCATCTCCAGTCTAGAGTTGGTAAACGTCTTTGTTTTCTACCTCAGAAGGAAAATAAGGCTGGAGAAGAGGCGCTTGTCACCTAGTACATACCGAAAAAGATGTAAGTTGCGAGTATGCTGAGAGTAAATGAGGTTACTTGAGCGAGAACATAAAGGTAATCAAAGAGCTCAGTGGTCGAACCCGTCCCCCACTTCCTTTTGTTATTTCATCTCCTTTGTTCATATCATAAAATTTTAGTTATACGTTACGCCTCTTGTTCTTCATACGATCCCCGACCCCTTCACTTTGTATTGTCCCTCTATATTGGTCCCTTGTGGATAATAAAGAATTAATAATTGATTCCATCGCTACAGGATCACGGTTGGTGTTGTTACTCCTTCTCATACGCTCTGCTGTTGGTTGTTCTTCGCTACGACGAGATAGAAATTCGCAGTTTACAGCTATTTGATCCTACAAAACTTGACAAAGGATGATGCTGATGAACAAACAGGTGTCGAAACGGAATTTGGAGCAAAGGAAGGATCTAGAATGGGTGGGAGCGGGGGAGGGTGGTACGGACCAGTGAGTCGCATATGTTACGGGGGTGCCTTCGAAGGACGGGAGTTGTAGGTTGACGAAAATAGGGAGGATGGAGGGGTATCCGCGACGAGTGGAGAGACGGGCCAAGTATTGAAACTGAGTCTCAAAATCCTGGTCGCAGCTGCGCACACGTAAGAGGCGGAGGAACTGGGAGTAAGGGATGGCCCGTTTGGTGTGGAAGGGGTGAGAGAAGGAAACGTCGAGGCAGAGGTGGGAGTCTGTGGGTTTGAAGAAGGCGGAAGTGGTGAGAGAGTGATTGAAGGAATCAATAGAGAAAGAGGGAGAGGGAGAGGGAGAGAGAGAGAGAAAAATGTACAGAAAGTTGACACAAGTCTCGGAGGTGATAGAGATGAACTCAGGAAAGAGATGAAATTGGTGAATTGTTCACGAGAGGGGAATCTCTCTCTCTTTCTCTGTATATATACCATCCTAGGGCATCGCTTTGGAGGATTTAGTCGAACAAATCATTCCAAGTGCTTATTTTAAGCCTGCTATATATTTCATTAGGTTTTTTTGGCCTAACAGATAAGTATCGAGAATATAAACAAACCTCACCCGGTTTTTAAGTAGTATGGCTCGTTTACGGCTCATAGAAACACACATACGCATAATAAATAAATATATTGTAGCAAGTCATAAAAGGCGGCAATATCACGTAATGGTCATTTGCCCGAACAAGCATAATTATTGGTAATCCCATTAGTTAAAATTACTTCCCATATACGAATTCTAAACTTTCGTCAAAGAAATCTTTCATGAAATACGGTTCTTAGAATTCGGATATGAGCAGTCATAAAAACCCTGATTTTTGGGAAATTAATCAGTGATCGTAGGATGTTACTAAACTCCACGACACTCACTCCTTGAGATATTGGCTATTTTTTATGCCATGTCTATGACTTAAATCCAACAAGACTTATTTGAATTGTTGTGAACTCTAGTAGTTAGTGTGAAGGATTAGCTAGTGTGAATTTTAAGTCGTAACTCTACGACAAAATTACTTTACTTTTCAATTGTACTATAAATGCTAAATGTACATAAATAAACTGATGTAGTTATTATTTTCTCTTTCTTCACGCTCTTCAACTTGTTACTGAAATTTATTTCTGCAATTATGATGAAACTGTATTTTTTTATAGCGGTTAAAAGAACACGAATTTATTTATCGTCAACATACATGCACGCAATAAAATGTCCGTTAGCGTTTCAGAGTATATATTTCTCGCTATGGTTTTTTTATGTAGCTGGAGTCAGGATGTATGTATAAAGATATCACTTATAAATAAGTTATAAGTGACGTGTTTATCAATATCTATTCCTACTTCAAAAGTAAAATATATTTATTATCTATTTCTAAATAGGAAACATATAAAAGTAGTGTTAAAACAAATAGTAACCAAACCGGCTATAAAAAGTGGTGACCTACCGACGTAATCATGTAGATAAACCATCACATCATAAAAGTATTAAGATTTTCAATAGAAAATAGATGACAGTTTCATTACACAAAATTTTATTAATAGAAATATTTGATATTAAAAGTTGAAGGAAAAAGAACGCTGATGAAATAAACAATAGTTATAAGAAGTTTAACTACACTTTCTAGCAAATTGAAATTATATTTCATAGCTGTTGAAAGCATTATTTCACTAAGAGCAAAATTTTCTGTTTGAAAAGTATAATACATTTGAATGGAAGAAAATATTAAAGAGTTTGAAATGTCTTATTTTGATAGAGGATATATGCTAGCTTCTATGACAGTTTTGTCCCCTGCTTGGACGGGAGATACCACTATCTTGTTTGCTAAATTAGAAGCAAGTTTTACAGCAAACAGAATAACAACAGAACAACAGAGGCACAAAAGCATAACATTATGTTAAGTAACTTATCACAACCTCTGAGTAATGAAATTAGGGACTTATTAGTAGATCCTACTGAACCGTTTTCATATTCTTCCGTAAAGGAAGAGATACTAAAGAGGATTTCCAATTCAAAGCAAAAAGAATTTGCTAAACTGTTCAATAACGAATAACTAGGTGACAGAAAACCTACTCAACTTCTTCGTAGAATGAAAGAACTTCTCGGAAATCAACAGATAGAAGAGTCTTATCTTAAAGAAGTTTTCTTTGGCAAGTTACCTCATAGTACTCAAACACTACTTTCAGCGGTGAAAGTTTAGAATTCGTATATGAGCAGTAATTTTAACCAATGGGATTACCAACAATTATGCTTGTTCGGGCAAACGACCGTTACGTTATATTGCCGCCTTTTATGACTTGCTACATAAGCCCCTCAGCGGTGAAAGAGCAAGATTCTCTCAAATGGTATATTGGAATTGTCATCTAGAGAGTCAGTAAAGTCAGACAAGATCGAAAGTCTTCAACTGGGAAGAAATAAACGCTCTTATAACAGAAATAATGCAAGATGGTGTAGATCAAAAATTCCAAAAGAAATGCTATATGCTGCTACCATTCAAAGTTTGGTGACAAATCTTATTGTATTAAGCCATGCTCGTTTGATTTTCTGAACAAACAAAGGTCGGGAAACTTTTCAACCACAGATTAGACGCGACGAAATATGTGGACAACTTCATAAATAGTCGCGTATTCTTCATATTTGACGCTAACTCCAAACAAAGATTCTTAGTGGATACAGGAGCAGCTTGTTCCATTTGGCTAGCTGAACATTTGAAAGAGAAACCTAAGCCTGCTTATTTGACTCTACAAGCAGTTAATCAGTCTGACATCCAAACATTTGGAGAAATTAGTTTAACTCTCGATTTGCATTTAAGGAGGGAATATAAGTGAATTTTCATTGTAGCAGATTTGCCTTATCCGATATTGGGGATAGATTTTCTTTCCCATTACAATTTAATGGTAGATGTCAAGAAACAAAGATTAATTGACACAGTAACGTGTTTATCAATATTTATTTTACTTTTGAAGTAGGAATATATATTGATAAACACGTCACTTATAACTTATTTATAAGTGATATCTTTATACATAAATCCTGACTCCAGCTACATAAAAGCCATAGCGACAAATATATACTCTGAAACGCTAACGGACATTTTATTGCGTGCATGTATGTTGACGATAAATAAATTCGTGTTCTTTTAACCGCTATAAAAAAAAATACAGTTTCATCATAATTGCAGAAATAAATTTCAGTAACAAGTTGAAGAACGTGAAGAAAGAGAAAATAATTACTACATCAGTTTATTTATGTAAATTTAGCACTTATAGTACAATTAGAAATTAAAGTGATTTGGTCGTAGAGAGTTAAGACTTAAAATTCACACTAGCTAATCCTTCACACTAACTACTAGAGTTCACAACAATTCAAATAAGTCTTGTTGGATTTAAGTCATAGACATGGCATAAAAAATAACTAATATCTCAAGGAGTGAATGTCGTGGAATTTAGTAACATCCTACGATCACTGTGTAATTTCCCCAAAAATCAGGGTTTTTATAACTGCTCATATCCGAATTCTAAGAACCGTATTTCGCGAAAGATTTCTTTGACGAAAGTTTAGAATTCGTATATGGGCAGTAATTTTAACCAATAGGATTACTAATAATCATGATTGTTCGGGTAAATGACCATTACGTGATATTACCGCCTTTTATGACTTGCTACAATATATATATATATATATATATATATATATATATATATATATACACACAACGAGTTTCGGTCAGCCAATTTCGCCCACAATGCTTTGGTCGCCCTGGGATTATGGTAGAAAATGCTGCAAAAAGGGAGTGAACTCGAAACTACATGATTGCAAAATGCGTTGTTCATCTCACAGGTATGTCTGCACCGATGTGAAATAAAATTGGGAGTTTGATATTTATGTCTCCCGGCAAATAAAGCATAGTGGCTTGGGCAGAATATTGAAATTATGTCCCAGTAAAATCACATACATTTCACTGCCTTGTTTATAAATATAAGGCAAGACTGATACAGACAATTTCTTAAAATCATCTCCCCTTGTCGTTAACAATAACCGCTAGGTTTTCGTTTTCTTCCTCCAGTGACAAAGGAAACTTCAAGTAATTGAGAATCTTTTGTTTGTACGTCGGATAATAATTATCACTTAATTTACCGTATTTACTCGTTTTCAATTGGCATTATTTTATACTTAATTTTAATCGATAAACTGAGGTGCGACTTATACACGAGTAAATACGATAACTTACCTGCTACTATAAACTACTATGAAGAAATGGTAAAAGCAATGTTAGTTTATTATACACAAAATATTGATGATCGCTTAAGAAAGTTTTTCCTCAGTAGTTTAATTATTAAGTTGATTCTTAAGTATATTAATTATTCTTTGAGAATGATTTGTGTTCTTTTTAATTGGTGATTGTAGAGGAAGTAACAGAGCCCATGAGCCTTGCCGGTCTTCCGAGACTGGTGAGGTTGATGCTATTAATGCTTCATTTAAACTGTTCCGGGTCAACCAGATTTGGAGGATGAATGATTGCGTATTGTAGTTTGTGTGGGAAAAGGGACGGGTGGGCGCTCAGATGTAATGAAAGGTGGCGAGACAAGTATGCCGGTGATGTCAGTGGCGTAGGTACAAAACGAGCCAACTCCGAGGAGTAAAGGCCGTAATAGGAGCGGCAGAAAACAGAACCAAATGTATGAAGAGCGCTGGTATTTCGTTAAAGAGCATTTGATATGGTTAAGTAACAGATGACAATCCCATTACTGATTAAAAATAAATAATTGACGATTAGATAAACATGGCAGATATACTGAATGGTTTCAAGAAATTAATTTCGACGCTGATAACCTGAAATGCAAAATAAATAACTTCACTCATCGATTAAATTTCAAAACGACTAATACATTACTCAATATGTAACAGTAATATAGACTTTTTTAAAGGAGCTAGTGTTACCAATAGGTCATATGTACAAAGTCAAGTGTGTGTGAGTATGTACGTGTATATGTATATCTCAAGTCATTTTAGACTACAACTGTTGTTTTGTTGTGTACGAAAAGCAAAACAACAGTTGTTGACTAAGATAGGTTTTGTATATGTACATACAACATACATACGTACATACATGTATACTAGTATATGTACCAGGTGTTACCCGGGTTTTAAAAAAATGAAATTTCATGCTAAACTTGATTTATTTTCTTAATACCTATCGTGATTAGTGATTCCGTAATTACTGTCCTAACAACAAATTCTGTGAGATCATAACAACAATAAACTTGAAACAGAAAATAAAAGCAAATTAGGATCAGATTTCTTCATATACAACATTATGAGCTTTTTCCAACTGAAGTATAAACGACAAGATTTCTTTTGAACTTCCAACGCTTGAGCTTCCAACAAACAATTGTCCGTGATAGAAGCAAGTCTCCTCCGATTGCAAGCCATTAACTGATCACGACTCTCCCTGCAATTTGTTGATGGACATTACAAAACTTAGTCTTTTAAACTGTATTGGTATATCAGTGGGTATTTACGGAATTCTTGAAATGACTACATTATTACCTGCTCCACTTTCAAAGACTATAATAACTTCTGTAACGTACGGCATCATTTTCCTCACAACAAGTCGTGTTCCATTGCACAATTTTGGAGGATCTAAATTTCTTAGATGCATTATAGGTACTCAAAGTTTCAAGTCAAGCTTACGAGAAGGCAAACCTGGTGGTTCCTGTGAGTTTAAAAACTCGACTGGATAATTTGCTATTTTTGATTGATCAATCTGGCAAATTCCAGAAAGGCACATATGAACAAAGTTTATTGCATTCACTGTTACATTCTTCAGAGCTAGAATTGCCCTTTCACACAATCATTTGTGGTCCTTATAATGTACAGTGAGATTTGGAATGACTTTGTTGAGAGCTCTTTTTCCAGATTTCACCATTGTGCAAATAGATGATGAATTTATTGCGCCTTCATTGTCTACATGTCCTCTCCCTGTATTAATAAGTCTTGAGAAAACTGTCTAGATAATCAGTCACCATGGAGATAGCTCGCATATTTGTTTCAAGCTTCAATATTTTTATGTAGTGCTCGAGTTGCAAGGATTTAAGGCTCGCACGAATTTCAGTTAGGAAGACTTTGAAGGGTTTGGTCTAAAATCACCAGATAGGACAACGCTGTTACACCTCCCACTGGAGAATCATTAATTCGAATATCTCGCAATGATCTGTCAACAGCTTCAAGAGTTATCTTGTCATTGTACACTTGTCCCATATTATGACTTGACATCTTCTGAGAAATTCAGCTATTTCTGAATCCTTGCTGATATAGCACGCAGGGCTTTCATTAGACCATATGTCCAGTGGAAGTCTGAAAATTGAATGGGCTGTACGGCCTCCATGGAGGTTTGCAGCAATACTTGGAGGTGCAAATGGAATGGCAATTCTTCTTCACCGCCTAGCTTTTGCATAAAGCCGTTTCGTAACAAGTCTCTTTTCAGCCTCTTCTGGTGCATCTAGGAAGGGTATTCCACCATTCTGGTGCTTAATGGTATCAATAACTGCTTCGTAGTTTTCTCTTTGATGCCGCCTTTCAGCTGCTCTGTTTCTCTCTCCATTTGCAATCTTTATGACTTTCTTGTTTCTGATTCTACTTCATGGTAATCTGTTTTCCTAATCTCTTGGAACGTTGCTCTTGGAGCAAATCACTCGTCTGGCTGATTCTGTCTGCTACTTATCTTTTGTTCTTGAAGTCTCGATGCTCTATGCAAACCTGATTTATCTTTGCCGATTCTGAGCATTTCTTAATCTTTATTCTTGAAGTTTTGATGATCTTAGTACATTTGACTTACCCTCTCTCTTTTATATTGTCCTACTTCTTTTGTATTGAAGTCTAAATGATCTTCGTTCATCTGATTCCTGTTGATGAATAATTGTTTCTTTTTTTTTTCTTTTCTTCTTCCAATTCATTTTACCCATATTTTTTGTAGCTGCTTTAGAAGTCATTTTTCCTAACACTTGTTCTTCACTGGCATTTTTCTTCGGGTTCATCATGTCACTATTATTTATCCGAACAACACGGAGGATGTGATTCGATTAAATTTTGAAATTATACTGAAAATGAAATTCAATATGTTCTGGTTTTATACTTTTAAAAAAATTTCAAGGCAAGTTCCAACTTGTTTTATTACTACGACATCATTTTAAGATATTGCACCATATATCTTTAGACATTTGATGGAAGCTTAAAGCTTTTTATGTATATGGAATGAAGTAAGTAATTATTTTCAACACCAGCTGTGAAAATGAAGCGTTTGTCCCATGTTACCAAGTTTAAAGAACTTGACCATACGCCCTTTTGTTTTTACATAATCATTAAACTTATGGCGGAATTTACGTTCTTCTAAAATTTTTTCAATTTTATTCATGGGGCCAAAAATGTATGTTTCCCCAATGGTCCATGAACCAGATCCATATTTGTGCAAAACTTAATCCTGAGTTTAAAGAATCTATAAACCAAGTTTGAACATAAATGGTCAACAGATTTTCGAGCACACAGGAGACGAACAAATAGACAAATAAACAACCAATTTCATACGAATGGCTTTCTGACGGGTTCGAATACATATGTCTCAGACATAATTGAACTGGTATACGTCAGAGACAGCTCACCTGTGAACTACAGATTCGAGAACAAGTCGAAACGGTTGGAGTGGAATTGAATAAAGAATTTTATAAATTTTATTTTCAGTCTCTATTTATATAAACTCTCCGGACACTATTGAATACCTGAAGTATATCCAGTAGCAGGAGTATTTCTACTGTATAGTGACATCAGGTAGCCAATAATTGTAGACGAGCTTTGCATAGTATTCTACAAGGTTTATACCCGAATCTCACCTCTGTGTGTGTGTGTGTGTGTGTGTGTGTGTGTGCAAGCATCCTAGTCTACAACTGCTGTTTTATTTGCCACATACCTATGTACCAATCGTGTTTATTCACACCTATCTTTATATTTGTTTGGTTTTGTAATTTTAGACGATTTTCTTTACAGAAGTAAGTCGAAAGTTGATAATAGGGTTATACAGAATTTTGGTATACTACGTTTCTTCATTTCAATTTCCTGGCCAAGGTAAGCCGATATTAGTTAAATTTTAAAAGGTAAGAACGTTTGCAACTTGTCAAGATAAGAGTCAACCACACAAAACACAATACTGTCTCTAATTTCCTTTTCCAATCTGTTCAAATTCTATTTGAACGGAGACGTGTTTCATCAACTTCGATATCAATAAAAAAGCAACATGTGGTTGCAGTTGTTTCATTCAGAAGTGTCACTCTCTATTGATTCTTTTCGATAAGGACGAGGTCAATATTTGGAAATATCAGAAGCGCAATAAGTTAGTGGAAGAGGTAGAACAAGATCGTGATTTCGATTCGTGGACCGGACAGTGCGTAGTGCTCTTGAGCAAAAACACTTCGTCTCACGTTGCTCTGCAATCACTTCGACACCTGACACGTGGTACGCGTGTGGACGTGTACTAACAATGACGATTTGAGGGAAGAAGGGAGCTAATGTGCAGCTCTTTCGTTTGATGACAATAAATAAATCGTCTCTGGTTTACAACTGAAGTGTCCAGTCCATCATATATATATATATATATATATATATATATACAAGAACTCAATTGCTAATCCCTGTATATTTATGGTTATATATATATATATATATATATATATATATATATATATATATATATATATATATATCTTGCAAAACAAATATATATATATATTTATGGTTATATATATATATGGGAGAATTTACGAAAAAAAACAACAGACGAAGACAGGTGGTGTAAACAACAAATGGATGTATTAGTTTAACGCTCGGGAATAGAGAAAGTCTTTGACGTTTCGAGCTACGCTCTTCAACTCAAAGGAACACAGATCAGCGATCTATCATGGCGAAATATATATATATATATATATATATATATATATATATATATATATATATATATATATATATATATATATATATATATATATATATATATATATATATATATATATATGTGTGTGTGTGTGTGTGTGTGTGTGTGTGTGTGTGTGTGTGTGTGTGTATGTATGTATGTATGTATGTAGATATATGCATACACACGCACATAATATTCACAGACACACATATATCCAGTCCACAGATGAGATCCAGAGATTCTCCGTAAAGAAGACAGTAGTGCTCAAAAGATGTCTTTGCAGGGTGTCGATTCCACAAGGTAAAGAAATGGTATAGAAGCAATTATGAAGATAAGCAAATTAGCTATATGACATATTTTAAATATAATAGTTTTGGTATGAAATACAAAATATGTATAGATGTATACACGCAAAACAAGAGAAAGCACCTGGTAGTGTTGTTAGACCGTCGACGGATTAAGTCTACCTCCTAAGTAAGACGAGGTAGTATTTGAATTCAAAAAAGCAGAGACGAGACAAATTCATTAAGGTATATAGTCTATTGTTTTTTTTCGGTTCCTCCATTGGTACTTTTTTATCGACCCTGAAAGATATAAGGCAAAACCTTCACCGTGACAGGATTTGAACTAAAAGCGCAGAGAGTCGGAATAAATACTTCATAGAAATCTGTTCGACGCTCTAACGAGTCTATTAGTTTACCACATGTTGGACCAAAATATAAATAACTAGGAATTTATTCAATTTTTCTGCTGAATTCATATGTACGCAACTTAAGGAAAAATAAAGTTTGTGTTATATTCTCCGTCAAGTCAATAAAAATAGGAACATATTTGCTAAATCCTTCAGATTTAATCCTGCTGTAAATTTATTTCGATTTATTGAATGAAATTCCTACTATTACTTGCAACTATGTATTTTTGAGATGGCTAATCTATTTCACAAAACTTTTCGATCTGTCAGTTCCGCTATTTGTAAGATAAATATATTATTTACCATTTAAATATTTGTTAATAGACAGCAAGCGAGAATTTAAAGCAGCGAAAATAATCTTATGAATGAAAATAGTTCGGTGAAACTTTGCTTTAAATGTTAAATAGGCATTGCAACAAAAATTACCGCTATGAGTTTCGTTCATAAACGTTAAGTGATGATAACTGTTATCCATTGTATCGTAGGTGAAGTCCCACTGAAGGAAGACATACAGCTAACGTACGAGTTGGAAACAGGGACATGGAGGTGGACATTATACCTGATTACTTAAAAAATATGAAGTACTCTTGAATGCTAAATGGTGCGCATATATCTGAAAGCTCACGACAGAGAGCTTAAAGGATGATGTATTTATTCCCATATAAAATTCAGCTAGTGCAGCAACTGAAGCTAACAGATTATTGGGTACGATTAGTGTCCGCTGCCCAGATCAAGAAACACACGCTCACTTGACTTCTCTTGTGGGAATATCTGAAAGACAGAGTATACCATAACAAGCTTGGGTCCATCCAGCAGTTGAAGACGAAGAAATTGATGGAGTAAGTCAAGAAACGTTACGAATGGTGATGGGACACTAGAAAAAGTTCACCATTCTCAAGAACGAAAGGGTGGCCATTTGAAAGGACATCATCTTCAAAACTAATTCTGAATGTTTTCAAAAGAGTGTATTTATTATTTATAAAAGACAATTAATTGATGACATATCTGAATGTGTAAACTCAACGCCACTCACAGCTAGTCAAGCCCCCAAACCAGGTAACATCTTTCAAACTTGTACTTTAATAAAGGTAAATATGAAATTGTTTAGTGACTTTTGGACTGCCCTGTGTGAATAAATATATATATAATATTGTGTATAGATGTATATATATGTGTGCGTGTATGTTGTGTGTATGTTGTGTGTGTATGCATGTGTGTGTGTGTGTATGTTTAAGTGTGTACTCCTATTCATGAATGCATTCATATGACCACCCAATTAATGTGTCGATGTATGTGCAAGTATTAGTATTTATTGAGCTGTTACATTTACATGCTCTTTAGGACCGAAGTCAACGCTTGCAACAATTTATTAATTTATTTCTTATTTATCGATCGCTCGTCTCATTGTATTTATAAAGAGGTTCCACAAAATCTGTGTCGTCAGTCAATACGTTTAGGTTGTCTGACATGATTAAACGACCAATTGAAACTTAAAAGAAAGCAATAAGAATCACAGCCACAACTACAACAATAAAACATATAAAAAAATATATATATTTCAAACAAAATAAAATAAAAAGACAGAAGGGGAATAGTATGTACTGAAAATCACCTTCTTCTCCACCACACCCAACAGCAAATTAATTGATGATATAACTGAATGTGTAAACTCAACGCCACTCACAGCTAGTCAAGCTCCCAAACCAGGTAACATCTTTCAAACTTGTACTTTAATATCTTTTTTCTTTATTTCATGTTCCCAAATTATTTTTGGCATTTTACATTTTACACTAACCACAACATATTTACACATCACCTATACTTCTAGTTTATGTATTATATCTATATTTTTTAATTCGCATTCATATTGCTTGCTTAGCCTTCATATCATAGCCTTCATATCATAGCATTATCATTGTATATTTAAGGCGGTGAGCTGGCAGGAACGGTGAAAGGCGTAGCAGTATTTCGTCCATCTTTACGTTGAATTCAAATTCCGCAGAGCTCGATTTTTGCCTTTCATCCTCGCGTCACTCTAATCGACTGGCCCTTTCCCCAAAAAATTTAGGCCCTTGTATATTTTGCACCCGTTCCTTAATTTTGCTTTGACAGTGACAAAATATGTATTTTTTAACCAATTTTAATGACCATACATTCGTTTTTTCACCACACTGGTATCAAGGATGGTTGCTGATCACATGAAACCCTTATTTCACACCGGTAATAAATTTTAGGGTCTTTATTTATCAAAGAGTTACTCTTTTACTTGTTTCAGTCATTTGACTGTGGCCATGCTGGAGCACCGCCTTTTTAGTCGAGGAAATCGACCCCAGGACTTATTCTTTGTAAGCCTAGTACTTATTCTATCGGTCACTTTTGCCGAACCGCTAAGTTACAGGGACGTAAACACACCAGCATCGGTTGTCAAGCGATGTTGGGGGGACAAACACAGACACACAAACACACACACACACACACACACACACACACACACACATATATATATATATATATATATATACATATATACGACGGGCTTCTTTCAGTTTCCGTCTCCCAAATCCACTCACAAGGCTTTGGTCGGCCCTAGGCTACAGTAGAAGACACTTGCCCAAGGTGCCACGCAGTGGGACTGAACCCGGAACCATGTGGTTCGTAAGCAAGCTACTTATCACACAGCCACTCCTTCGCCTACTTTTTAAGTTAATTTGTGATATAAAAAATGGATGCGCATATCGAGACACCGCATTGTGTCCTTGAGCAAGACACTTCATTTCCGTTGCTCTAGTTTAGACTGCTGGCTTAAATGAACAGTACCCGTATTTCAAAAGGGCTAGCTTTATCACATTCTGTGTCACGCTGAATCTTTCTGAGAATTACGTTAAGGGAATCGTTGAAACTAGGTTCAGAAACTATTTCTAATATGATAATTCCAGAGGCGTGGTGTTTACCCCTCGTTTTGTGGAACTTTAAAAATATCTGAGAGAGGAGAGATGAATCGATTTTAGGATATGATGTCACTGGACTTAGCAGCGTAAAATAACAAGACAGCTGGCTATTGAATAGTCGAAATATTATCGTTATGATACTACTACTACTACTACTACTACTACTACTACTACTACTACTACTACTACTACTACTACTACTACTGCTGCTGCTGCTGCTGGTGCGAGCGTAGCTATGTGATAAGAAGTTTGCTTCCCAACCACATGGTCCCAAGTTCAATCCCACTCAGGCAAGTATCTTCTACTATAGCCTTGGGCTGACTAAAGCCTGGTGACTGGATTCGGTAGATGGAAACCCTAAGAATTCCGTCGTATGTATACATATATCTCTGTGTGAGTGTGTTTGTTTTTCTGTCTCTGTTTGTTCCCCACTACCACTTGTCAACCGGTGCTGGTTTGTTTACGGCCACATTACTTTGCAGTTCGGCAAAGTAACCGATAAAATATGTAACAGGCTTTAAATAAAAAATGTACTGGAGTCCTTTCATTCAACTAAAATTCTTTAAGAAGGTGCCTAAGCATGGCCGCAGTCTAATGACTGAAACAAGTAAAAGTTAAAAGACACACAAACACACACACATAATCCTTTCTACTAAAGGCACAAGGCCTGAAATATGTGGGGAGGGGACTAGTTGATTACATCGACCCAGTGTTTCACTGGTACTTAATATGTCGACCCCGAAAGGATGAAAGGCAAAGTCGACCTTGGCTAAGCATTTCGTCTGTCGTTTACGTTCTGAGTTCAAATTCCGCCGAAGTCGACTTGGCCTTTCATCCTTTCGGGGTCGATAAATTAAGTACCAGTTGTGTACTGGGTCGATGTAATCGACTAGTTCCCTTCCCAACAAATTTCAGGCCTTGTGCCTTTAGTAGAAAGGGTTATTATTATTATTATTATTATTATTATTATTATTATTATTATTATTATTATTATTATTATTATTATTATCATTATTATTGAGTGAGAGAGCAGTACATGCTATCAAAGTGGCACTGGGGTAAAATATACGAAGCCCAGTATACCCATCATGACTACCCGTCTGATAAGGGTACACCAGGCACATGCAGCACAATCATATGTGCGTGACATGGTCATCTCATATCAAGATAAACAGCGCACGACCTTGCAGGTGAGACCTAGTTAGAATTTTCGTCAGGTCGAGTAGCCTATCCCGCTCAAAAGGTCCCTGAATTAGGGTTGTTTAAGGATGTTGAACGAAACACTGATGCTTCCAAAGGTGAATTATCCAAACCCCAAAGAATTCCTCCCAGCACATGGCTATGATGCTCCCCCACTACTTCTGCTCGTGATCAGAGATGCACATATCATCTGCCACTAAGGGACATGCTCAACTGGTTAAGGTCAAACAACTGACAAGCAAATTCTGTCACCGTGCCGCCTTACACACACACACACACACACACACACACACACACACACACACACACACACCCATACACACAATATAACATACACTATAAGACGGCGAGCTGGCAGAAACGTTAGCACGCCGGGCGAAATGGTTAGCGGTATTTACGTTCTGAGTTCAAATTCAGCCGAGGTCGACTTTGCCTTTCATCCTTTCAGGATCGATAAATTAAGTACCAGCTGCGTTCTGGAGTCATCCTAATCGACTAGCCCCCTCCCCCAAATTTTGGAGCCTTGTACCTAGAGTAGAAAAGAATATTTAAGGCGGCAAGCTGGTAGAAACGTTAGCACGCCGGACGAAATGCTTAGCAGTATTTCGTCTGTCTTTACGTTCTGAGTTTAAATTCCGCTGTATGTACCAGTTACATACTTGGGTCGATCTAATCGACTGGCCCCTCCCCCAAAATTTCGGGCTTTCTGCCTAGAGTAGAAAAGAATATAACATACACTATACAATATATTACTGTAATGATAAAATGTAGAATATATAACCATCATGATCAGTGTTTCTCAACCGCCCCCTTTTATTTTGCCCATGGACCCTTTTGGTTCTTATTTTACTCGATGGAGTGGGGACCGTCATGGCCATTCGACGCCGATAAACTCCCAACACATTTTTATGAGTAAATGATATCAGGAAATGTAAAAAGTTTTAAATATTTTGTGTATTACAGAAATGTAAGCCATTTGTTGCGCATACATTTCAACAACAAAACCTTATACGAATCTCCAAGGGCCACATGGGTCCCCAAGGGCCACATGGGTCCCCAAGGGCCACATGAGTCCCCAAGGGCCATATGAACCTCCAAGGGCCATATAGACCCCAGTTGAAAATCACTGGTTCAGACGATGAAAACATATAAAATCGAAATAATAAACTATTAAATATATCAAACATTACAGCAAGGACAAAATATATAACGTATAAGTTGTGGTGGGAATAGTATTTGTGGATCTCCGTCGCTCGACGATGATGATTCAGTTGTGGGAGAAACAGAATTATTTGCCCCTGAATTAACGTGTAAGCAGCTGATCTTCCACAGATACGTGTACCCTTAAAAACTGGCACTCCATCGTTTACAATGGTGAGGGTTCCAGTTGAGCACTCCACAGGCATGCCTGCCGTTAATGTGTTGAAGTGAAAAATTTTGCAGCTTTGATAAGTGCATATTACTGTGAATATGTATGTGTATGGGTTTATGTATGTGTATTGTGTGTGTGTATGTGTGTTTATGTGTGTGTATATGTGTGTGCGTCTGTTCAACAAGAAAGACGGTTCTGCAATTTCTTGTTGAACATGAACAGCCTGCACAGATGATTTTGTTTATTGTGATGAAATTTTCGTGCTGCTCATGCGCATGAATTCAATTCCACCCCTACCCCGCATCAAATCAGCATTACCTGTGTAGAAACGCGAGGATGTCGAGGTGATCGCGAAGCTACGTGAGATGAAGTGTTTTACTCGAGAACGCAACGCACTGCCCGATCCGGGAATCGAACCCCTGTCACGCGATCGCAAGCGCAACAGCTTAACCAGTAAGACATGCGCCCACACACACACACGCACAAACATATATACATATATATATACATACTACATGTATATATATATATATATATATATATATATATATATATATATATATATATATATATATATATATATATATATATATATATATATATATATATATGTATATATACACATGTATATACATACATATATATATATATATATATATATATACTACATGCACAAACATATATACATACATATATACATACTGCATGTATTGCATACATTCATCTGTTAGTGGCACGGTAAAAGTGTGTAAGACTTTTCTCAAGTTTGAACTGTAATATTGTCTTTGGTTTCTACATTCCAACGATGTAGCTTTGTATCATTGTTAGAAACCAGCTTCTTCCTCACAGGAGGAATTTCAATAATCAAAAACAGAAAATGTTTGGTAAGTAGCTTGCTTGCCAACCACAAGTTTCTGGGTTCAGTCCTACTGCGCGGCACTTTGGGCAAGTGTCTTCTACCATAGACTCGGATTTGGTAGACGGAAACTGAAAGAAGCCCGTCGTATATATATATGTGTGTGTGTGCGTACGTGTGTGCGTGTGTGTGTGTGTGTGTGTGTGTGTGTTTGTTTGTGTGTGTGTGTGTGTGTGTGTGTGTGTGTGTGTGTGTGTCCCCAACATCGCTTCACAACTGATATTGATGTGTTTACGTCCCTGTAACTTAGCGGTTCGGCAAAAGAAACTGATATAATAAGTACTAGGCTTACAAAGAATATTCCTGGGGTCGATTTGTTCGACTAAAGGCAGTGCTCCAGCATGGCTGCAGTCAAATGACTGACACAAGTAAAAGAATAAAAGAATAACATACATACATACATACTCACACACATACATACATACATACATACATACATACATACATACATACATACATACATACATACACGACGGACTTTTTAACCGAATTCACTCACTTTTCCAAGGGGCCATACAGGAATCGAAAACCACGGGATTGCAAACCAGACGTTCACACGCTGGCAGCTATGCCTGCGCCCACTATCGACAGATCTTGTTTAATACTTCCTCGCTGACTTCATGTACAAAGACCAATGACAGCTTATGCTTATCACGTCCTACCATGTCGTTACTTTAGCGTTAATGGGACGCAATTGTCGTTTATTTATCTCTCTTTCATCAGCAGAAATTGTCAATGATACGATAAAAATAAAAACTAATTCTTTAATAATCACAAAACTAATCATATATTTCGTGCGAATGAAACCCTCTTTAATAACCTGCTGAGAATTTTGACAAACTCATTCTGCATCAGGAGATTATGGCAGCCATCACTCATATATGACGGGACCGCCACTACTACCACTCTCATACGTTCTATAACAGCAGCAGCAGCAGCAGTAGTAGTGGCAGCAGTGGTGGTGGAACATGGTTAGCGAATACTGTGTAAAAACCCGTACATACATACATGTAATATATTGAAAAGATAGAGTCAGCTATTTAATAAACACTATACATGTTCGATAACGGAATGCGCCTTAAATATATATAATTATATATATATATATTATATCCCCTTCACCGTTCCCTGTCTGTCCCTCTCTCTCCCTCACTCTTCCGCCTTTGATCTCGTTACTCGCACGTGGCCATCGGCCATCTTTCTTTACATAACTTGAATTTCTCTCTTTTCTTCTTTCTTTCTTTCTTTCTTTCTGATCAGCTGCAGGGATAAGACGCATTCTTGTCTGTCTCCTGCCAGAGATTGTTCCTCCGCGTTCACCAACTCCACTCGTTCAAGTATAGCAGCCCTTCCGGTTTGTTTCCACCGTCCTGTTTTTGTTACCAACTGTGACCCTCCACAAAATCCCAAGTTTTATTTAATTTGCTTTGCAGGAACAACTGCTTTGTCGAAAACGTATCTTGTGAATTGCTCGAAATACGAAGTAGAAAAAAAGCTGACAACTGATGAAGGGTCATTTTTTATGTTGCTTGTCTTGTTTTCCATTTGATTCTTTCGTTATTCGCAAAAAAATTTCGTATTCCATGTTTTCGTAATTCATATTGTTTACGTTCTGTTTTATCCTATGCCCATATATGCATATGTATATACATATATATGTATGTACATATATGTATGTATGTATGTATATTTATATATTATTTATATTATATTATATTATATATATATATATATATATATATATATATATATATATATATATAGTGAGAATTTACAATACACACACACATATATATATATATATATATATATATATATATATATATATATATATATATGGTTCAAATATACAGAAAACAAAAGACGAAGACAGGTGGTGTAGACAACAAACAGATGTATTAGTTTAACACTCGGGAAGTGAAAAAGTATTTAACGTTTCGAGCCTACGCTCTTCCACAGAAAGGAACACAGTAAGAAACAAGGAGAGAAAATAAAAAGAGAAAATAAAGAGAGAATATATATATATACACTCACAATATATAATGTGAGTGTATGTGGTTATGTGTGTTTTGTTCAGAAAGGCTCTGAAACGGTACATCTTCGATAAAAACCGAATTTGCTTTTCGAAATTTGCGTCCCAAAGATACTATTGTCCGTAAATAATAATAAAAAACGCATAATTTACTATAAGAAATAACTTTTAGATCGACAAATCTTCCACCATCAATCTATCTCTCTATATATATATTTACACCCACTTTATCTCTCTCTCTCTATCTCTCTCTATCTATCTATCTATCTCTATCTATCTCTCTCTCCCTCTCTCTGTGTATGTATTAACTTTCACCCATTGCTTTCATTTTGTTTAAAACCTAGTCATCTAATGTTTACTTTCATTTTGATACGTAGATTATTACACACAAAATGCTTAGCTTCCAAATCCTGTTTTCTGATTGGGTAAAAATGATCAAACATAAACATTTTTCGAAAATTTTTCTTGAACAAGCGAATCACAAACTCGGATTCAGCGTGAAAGTGTACATTATTATACTGAATTTGAAAATTTTCACTTAATTTCAAAATTTCAAAGTCTGTGACAGCTTCAGAAAAGATTTCTGTATTTGTCAATCTCTTTCATTTTTCGCTTTTCTCATGGTAATCTTTCTCCCTCTCTGTACAAGTTTACCACACACTTTCTCAATCTCAATAAGAGTATATCGTTTACGCTGAGTGTTCGTGTGTGTTTGTCAGTGTGTGTGCGCGCATATGTGTAAGGAATTTCATTAGGGTGACAGAGTGATGACTGAGACATGGTCGGGTCGTTGGGGAGGGTAATTTTTGTGTATCCTGCAGGATGATGGACAAGACCCATCAAAGGGTAGAGAGACCCAGAGGAGTCAACGATCCTCCACTGTAGTCAAGGGTAGAGGTGCTCACAAGTCTGAGTAAAGGCAATTCGTTAAAGACATTGCTTCCCAAGCATTTTTCACTTACGGACCCCTCCGATTCCTATTTCACTTGGATGGTCCTTCCTAACCGTTCGATGTTTTTTTTAAAAAATAGTTTTAATATTAACTACTATTAGGAATTGTATTTAAAAATTGTAAAAATATTTTGTGTATTGTAGAAGAAAAAGCAATATATTGCAGATAAATTTTAACAACAAAAAATCTTATATGAACCCTCAAGGGTCATGTGGACTCTGGTTGAGACACACTGGTTTAGGAGAAGGGAATCTGGTTTATAAAAACCGTTCAGTGACGATTTGCGATCAACTGTTACTTGTTGTTAGCACTCCGTCGCTTACGACGTCGAGGGTTCCAGTTGATCCGATCAACGGAACAGCCTGCTCGTGAAATTAACGTGCAAGTGGCTGAGCACTCCACAGACACGTGTACCCTTAACGTAGTTCTCGGGGATGTACAACGTGACACAGTGTGACAAGGCTGGCCCTTTGAATTACAGGCACAACAGAAACAGGAAGAAAGAGTGAGAGAAAGTTGTGGTGAAAGAGTACAGCAGGGTTCGCCACCATCCCCTGCCGGAGCCTCGTGGAGCTTTTAGGTGTTTTCGCTCAATAAACACTTACAACGCCCGGTCTGGGAATCGAGACCGCGATCCTATGACCGCGAGTCCGCTGCCCTAACCACTAGGCCATTGCGCCTCCACCAACGATAACTAATTTGCACAGAAAAAATATGTTCTTATGATGAACAATGTCGTTTGCTGTCGACTGGTAAACACACACACACACACACACACACACACACACACACACACACACACACACACACACACACACACACACACACACACGAAAAGCTATTTAGAACAAGATGAGATAAAGATAGGGAAACGTGATGTAGTTGAGTAATACATATGATATTGAAGAAGGATGGTTTCTAGCAGTGAGAGCGGAATTGATTGCGAGGTGTATTAACTTAACGGTTAGGTAAATGGATAACTTGATTAAATAACTAAATTACACTTAGTAGTCAGCGTGTTTCAATAATTTAATAAATTAAACGTGATGGAATGGTTATTAATTGAACCAACATGTGATAGAGTAAAGACATACGATAGAGATATGATATATCAATGCACGTTGAAGATGGAAGTGGATAATAACTGCTCTGGAAAGTGGCGCTAGGGTATAAAGTGTTGTGTGATATAGAATATCACATGGTACAGGATTGAGGCGGAAGTGTTATATAATTAAATGTTTATTTTTTCCCCCTCTAGCAGCTCCAAGGGTTAAATAATATATTCATAGTGTAAGGCCAAGCACAAAGAAGACGAAGTTGCGAAATATAGAAGACCTAAAGTCTTGGCGTTGAATGCTTGTGTATTTGAAATACAAGTTCTCGAGAATTCGAGTTGGTTACAGCTGTTGGTTAAATATGGGATCGGTGAAATTTAAATGATATGTGTGGTTAAGATGCTCACTTTGCAGCTATGTGATTTCGAGTTTTGTCTCACTGATCGGCACCTTGGGCACGTGACTTCTTCTATAACCTTGGGCCAATCAATGCCTTGTGAATTTGGTAGACGGAAACTATGTGGAAGTCAGTCATATATATATATATATATATATATATATATATGTGTGTGTGTGTGTGTGTGTGTGTGTGTGTGTGTGTGTGTGTGTGTGTGTGTGTGTATATATATATATACATATATATATATATATACACACACGCACGCGCATGCGCGCGCACGAACATACACACACACACACACACACACACACATGTATGTGTGTGTTTCTGCAGTAATGGTTTTTCCTAGTTTTAAGAATTTATAGTGCATGAGTCCAATAGTATACCACCAAACACTTCAGTGGCGTTTGAACTCAAAGCGAAAAAAGGCGAAAGAAATCCTGCTAAGCATTTTAACCATTGCGCTAACGATTTTGCCATGTCGCCTCGGTATTATTATTGTTATTATTATTATTATTATTATTATTATTATTATTATTATTATTATTATTATTATCATTACTACTGGCAGAATCGTTAGCATGCTGGGAAAAATGCTTAGCGGCATTTCGTCCGTCTTTTGCTCTGAAAAGATCTGAGCTCAAATTCCGCCCAAGTCGACTTTATATTTCATCCTTTCGGGGTTGATGAAATAAGTACCAGTTACGTACTGGGGTCGATATAATCGACTATCTCCCTCCCCCACAATTTGTGCCTATAATAGGAAGGATTATTACAATTACTGTTAGCAGACTCGTTAACATGCCTGGCGAAATGCTCAGCGGTATTTCGCCCGTCGCTACATTCCGAGTTCAAATTCCGCCGAGGTTGACTTTGCCTCTCATCCTTTCAGGGTCGATAAATTAAGTACCAATGAAACACTGGGATGGATGTAATCGACTAGTTCCCTCCCACCAAATTTCATGCCTTGTGCTTTTAGTAGAAAGGGTCATTATTATTATTATTATTATTATTATTATTATCATTATTATTATTGAGTGAGAGAGCAGGGCATGCCATCAAAGTGACACTGGGGTAAAATATACGAAGCCCATTATACCCATCATGACTACCCATCTTATAAGGGTACATCAGGCACATGCATCACAACCATATGTGCGCGACATGGTGATCTCATATCAAGATAAGCAGCGCATGACGTCGCAGGTAGGGCCCAGTTAGAATTTTCTTCAGATCGAGTAGCCCATCCTGCTCAAAAGGTCCCTGAATAAGGTTTGTTTAAGGATGTTAAGCAAAACACCCATGTTTCCAAAGGTGAATTATCGAAACCCCCAAAGAATTCCCCTCAACACATGGCTATGATACTCCCCCACTACTTCTCCTCATGATCAGTGATGCACATATCATCAGCCACCAAGGGACATGCTCAACTGGTTAAAGTCAAACAACTGACAAGCAAATCTGTGGTATTGAGCGGAATATTTGCTGTAGCCCATCTTTTTATACCAAGACAACACAATGTACATGATAACACTTCTAATCACTTAAAATCAGAAGCTATGAAAGCCACTGCCTGGTACTGCATCCGGTCATAAGCTGCATCCGGGCATCATCATCATCATCATCATCATTATTATTATTATTATTATTATTATTATTATTATTATTATTATTTATTTGTTTGTTTTTAATCCGCTTGTTTGTTACAATCACGTGCCGAAACACACCCAGCGTCCTGGGGCGAGTGAAGGATAAGAGATGTTACAGTTTGACTGAAAGTTTGGGGAGGGCAAGTGGCAGGATCAGTAGTGAAATATCTTCATGTAAGACAACACAGACATTTAAATGGATAGGGTTTTCCTAAGGATATGGACAGAACTTGTCAGCATAATCTTTTGGATTTCTCTGAAGACATGGTTCTTCTGCGATCTTATCCAGATGTTTCTGACATCCCTTTTTAATCATACATAGAGCACCGACAATAACAGGAACAGTTTTCGCTCTAAGATGACACATCTTTTGTATTTCAATTTCCAGCTCTTTATATTTACTTAACAGATATATTTTTATCAGTGGGAACACTTACATCTAATAGTCTACAAGTATTTTCTTCTCTGTCTTTAATAATTATGTCTCATCGATTATCCTGGATTGTTCTGTCAATGTTGACTAGAAAATCCCAGAAGATAGTTGACATTTTTACCTTCAATGACTGGCTCAGGGTGATGTTTATACCAGTAAGCTGGAGTGCTGATTTAGTAGTGTTTACATATTTTCCAATGTAAATACTACCCTACCGTAGCGATTTTTGTATTCTTTTGGTATCAGCACAGGACATCCCGAGAAAAGATGGTCTATTGTTTCATCAAATGTGTTGCAGAATCTGCATTTAGGGTCAGAAGCGTTTTGAAGAACCTTAGCTTGGTAATTCTTTGTAAGCAAGCTTTGATCTTATGCCGCCAATATGAACCCCTCAGCCTCTACTTTCAGTCACTGATGGATTCTTGCTTGGTCTACATCAGATTTCGTCTTCGAAGTAGCCCGCGCTCTTAACCACTACACCATAAGCCGGTGGGAAATTATGGAGTGAATTTTAGGGCTTATAAATCTAATATTTTCCTATCCTTCCTTAATACCGGTTCCCATATGTTACTCATATTTGCACTAGGTCTGCTTAGAAGGTTATTGTGTCCTAGCATATTTGATGCTTCTTTTGGTTTTTTGTATTTTCCAGTGGTGTTCTCTGTTTATTATTTTAACTTCATCCCACAGGGGGAAGTGGTCTCCGTTTTTCCATACATGATCACTAATATTTTTATAACGTGTTTTCCCTGCACAACCGGGCGCAACTCTGTGTGTTTTGAGTATGTACTGGATTCGTTTTAGACTTGTTACTTTCACTGTATGAAAAGTACTTTACATATGAAGAGTGCGGTACATAGCAGTGCTATTTTCTGTATGTTATATATATTTGTAAGTCAACCACATAGACAAAAAATTTGTGCTAGTGAAAAGAGCCAACGAAGAATTGATGGCCCTCATCGCATGAAGTAAAGATACTGAGAGTGAGAGAGTAATTTTCGGCACCAGCACTTTAGGGAGGTATTTTCCCTACGACTTTGGAACCTTTAATGTAAGATCCACCAGGACACTTTGAAAGGGGGGATCATTTGGAAGCCCCAACGAGATTCAGAGGTCGGGCCAGCCGTCTTCCAACAGCACCGGGACCGTAAGTAACCCTACTTTTGTTTTCTCTCAACTCTTTCCAGCCAACATGGTGGTTATTACTGTACGTTGTATAAACGTATGTGGTCTGGGGTCGTCCTGGAGACAAGAGCGCTTGGTCAATGACCTTAGATCGCTAGATTTGGACTTGATAGCCGTCAACAAAAAAGAGGATTTCAGACACGCGCATACTAGCCCCCATTCTTGACGACTTCGAAACTTATGCATCTCTTAGTCGACTTCAAATGTCGACTTCAAATGTGAGGCTGTGCTGTTTAAGAGAGGCCTGGATCTCGAGGTACAAACGCTTTTCATGAAGCCAGATAGTAAGTTGATGGTTCTGAATGTGAGCCATAGCGAAGGTGGTGCTTTTAGACTGGTCACTGTTTACGCCCCGACTGGGTGGGGAAGCCGGATTTCTTCAGATTTTTGGAGGTTTTGTTTGAGACGACTCACTCTGTAGTGTTAGTGGGCGATCCAAATACCATCTTGGACGCTCGCCTGGACTGTGTGGGTTTAGCCGATAGGAGAGTGGGTATAAGAGCCTCACAAATATACTCAGTTACTTCCAACTGGCTGAGATATACCAACTGGATTTCCTGAATGCACCAATGTGGACCTAGGCAAACAGTATTGTGTTTTCCAGATCGTGTCTAGACAAGTTATTCTGTAGGCCAGTAGATAGAAGATGTCCCGAATTCAAAGTCATCGAGTGCACATACCAGAAATCTGTGATCTTTATGGTCGACCAGGGTAGGATCCATAGACAGAATCCCGGATACTGGAAGCTGAACGCATCTTTCCCAGCGTGTCAAAATCTCAGAGACCTAGTTTGCAAGTTAGTTCATCAGAAATTGTCGGGTGCAATCGTTAACAACCGATGGTGGATAGCCCTGAAAAGGACTTAAAGTAGAGGCATTACGATCTTGTTAAAAAATGGCGTTAGAGGAATCTAGAATTGAGGGTGACCTACTTAGGAAGCAAGAGGGGGCATTTAGAACAGGCATAGCGACAGACATGCTGGCGACGAGATTGGGCGAATTCCTAGTGCTGTGAACTGAGGCGTGGTGGTGGTGGTGGTGGTGGTGATGCTAAAATAGATCATTTTAGACCTTCAAGTGAGGATGAAAAGGGAAGTTCTCCACCCCGCCCCAATGTGGTGAGGATGGCCCGTGTGAATGAGCCTGCTATGAACATGTGCCTGCAAGCCGGACAAAATGGAGAAAGGGATGACCAGGATGTGTGGGGTTCCTTGGTCGCCCCTGGGTGGAACTGTATCCATTTTGGGGAATTTTATTATTTAAATTGTCTTATTCTTTTTGTTATTTTAGTGTTTACATGTTTTGTTTTTTATTAAGCCCCACTTATCCCTTGTTTTTCTATAGCCCATTATGTTGTCTTCGGCCCTTGAGCCTAATAAAGAAAAGATCATCATCATCATCATCATCATTATTATTTTTATTATTATTACTAATTATTATTGTTATTATTTATTATTATTTTTATTAAAGTGGCGATATGGAAGAATCGTTAGCATGCTGGGCAAAATGTTTAGCGATATTTCCTCCGCCTTTACGTTCTGAGTTCAAATTCCACCAAGCTCGATTTTGCATTTCTTCCTTTCAAAGTCAATAAAATAAGTACCAGTTAAGTACTGGGGTCAATATAATTGACTTACTCTCGCCCCTGAAATTGCTGGCCTTGTGCGTATAAGAGAAAATATAATTATTATTTCTAATTTTGAAACGAAGCCAGTAGGAGAGGGCATATCGATTACATTAACCTAGGCACTTATTTTATCGATCTCGGAAAGGTGAAAAGCAAGGACTCCGAAGAATTTGAACCCTGAACATAAAGAGGCGGAAAAATTGCAGAGTAAACATTGCTTTTCACTTTTGGGGTCGATAAATCGATAAACAAAGTACGTGTCCAAAATACCTCGATTTCTTTCTTTCCTTCTTTCTGTTTTCTTTCTTTCTTTCTTTCCTTCCTTCTTTCATTTTTTTCTCTCTCTCTCGATCTCTCGCTCCCGCTATCTCTGAGCTGTTCCCCTAGGTGGAAGGTTCAGCCTTCTCATCTAGACACTTGTCTTCGGGACACTCAGCCACTTACAGGTCAATTTCACCCGAAGGAATTCACTTTTACATCGAAAAAAAAACAAAAAACACTGAACGATCATCGTCGACAACGCCATAACAAACAAGCGTTTACAAAACAATCCAAATTGATACTCTTTCAGTTCCGAGTTCAAATCTGTCTAACTCCAAACTTTACAGCTAATCAATGGTGGAATATCGATCTGTAACAGATGGCCTCCATCTGCCACAATCAGGAGTTATACATTCAATCAGTCCTTGAACTTCGGCATTGTCTTACTTAGTCGTGTATATATATATATATATATATATATATATATATATATATATATATATATATATATATATATATATATATATATATATATATACATATATATATATATATATATATATATATATATATATATATATATAAGTATATACGCATACATACATACATACATGTATTGGTGAATATACAATTCTAAGTGTACGTCAATATGTTTGTATACACATCACACACACGCACTCACAGATACGTACATACACGCACAGACACTAATTCATGCGCATACACACACACACACACACACACACACACACACACACACATACACACACATGCTCACACACAGAGTAGTAGGTATATTTAAGGATAATACATTGTAACTTTAAAATGCAAAACAATCTTGGCTGCCAAAATTAACTGCAAATGTTACACCCCCCCAACGCCACACAGCTGCTCTTTCTCTCTCTCTCTCTCTCTCTCTCTCTATCTCTCTATCTCTCTCTCGCTGTTTATCTTTCATTCTCTCCTACATCTGGTTATATAGCTGCCAAATTATTATTGGTATTACACTATTGGCGATGATTGATAAGCAATCTGTTTTCAAATTATAATCTATAATCTGCAAGACTTATAACAAAAACTCCACGCTCAAATATACATACATACATACATACATGCATACATACTAACAGACACACACACACACACACACACACACACACACACACACACACACACACACACACACACACACACACACATATATATATGTATATAAATTAAAATTAAGGATAGAATCTAAATATGATTTCATTAGTTAGCATGTAATAAGCAGTTAAAGTAAAAATTAATAGAGTATAAAAAATTATAAAATTATATATATATATACATATATTTATATATAATACAAATAATATATATATATATATATATATATATATATATATATATATATATATATATATATATATATACATATATATATATAAATATATATATATATACACATATATGTACATACTGACATAGATCAACGAGAGAAACAAATGGAAAACAAGACAAGTAACATAAAGAATGAACCTTCATCAGTTGTCAGCTGTTTATCTACTCCACATTATATATATATATATATATATATATATATATATATATATATAAATAGTCAAGTTACCAAAAATTTCAAAATTTTGGGGTTTATTGGAATATATAATTCAAGCGGGTACCAATATGCTCTTCTACCGATTGCTAATGCTGGTTTGCATGGTTTACCTATTCCTCGTACATTGTCACGCCTGACAACCCAGTTTTCTCTAAAGAGACTGTACACTTTTCAATAGAGGAGAAATAATGATAGTGAATCCGTTTAAAGAAAACAGAGAATAGAGTATATCCAAGTAATTAAATGACTGCATAAATAACAATAAAAAAAATGTATATCTTTTATTCTCAATTTTCCCTAAACCGAATCATTATATATATATATATATATATATATATATATATATATATATATATATATATACTTGCAAAAAAGACGTATGCGTTCGATCGAACGCACACGTCCTTTTTGCAAGTTTGTACTTTATTATTCTGACTTGACTCTATCTTTCTATCTATCTATCTATCTATCTATCTATCTATCTATCTATCTATCTATCTATCTATCTGTCTGTCTGTCTGTCTGTCTTCCTCTATCTTTCTATCTATTTACCTATCTATCTTTCTTCTTACCCATCTCCCCCTCTCGCTCTGCTTCCTTCTGTTGTCCTGGCTTCTACTTCACTGCTATACACATATCTCTCTCTTCCTCCTTGTCCCACTTCCTCCCTCTACCATCCTCTCTGCTCACGTGTGACCTGTGGTCAACTCACTTTTCACTCCAGCCACTATGAAGGCGAGACGAACTGCTAGCGTTCTACATCAGATTCGCGTTTGGCCGTACGGCTTTTTAATGTTGTTTTCACTGTCCAATTTTTCCTGTCTTGGTTTGTGTTTGCCACCTTCGAAACCTATGTTTAGTGGGTCGATCCACTACTCAGGAAGGGACTATTCTAGAGTACGTTCTGCCTTATCTTCGAAACGTCTAATTAGAATAGAGGCAGCTGACGAAGGATTAATTCCAAGTGGCTATCTGTTTTCCTATGTGTTCGTTCCGTTGTCTGTAGTTCATTGTTCTAACGTCCTGTACCCTGATATGTATCTTTATACACATGTAGATGTAAGTATGTACATATATGTGTGTATATATGCATATATATTCTTTGTATTATATATATATATATATATATATATATATATATATATATATATATATATATATATATATCCTTGTTTCTCTCCTTATTTCTTTCTGTGTTCCTTTCAGTTGAAGAGCGTAGCTCGAAACGTCAAAGACTTTCTCTATTCCCGAGCGTTAAACTAATACATCCATTTGTTGTTTAAACCACCCGTCTTCGTCTGTTGTTTTGTACGTAAATTCTCCCATATATATATAGACAAACGACATAAGGTATACTGAATGTTCAACCGAACAGAAGGTCTTTAAATCTTCATCAGTTTTCAACCAATTGGTAACAATCAGTTTCGCACCATTAGTGACATATATATATATATATATATATATATATATATATATATATATATATATATATATATATATATATATATATATATATATATATATATATATATGTGTGTGTGTATATATATATATATATATATATATATATATTCCTTCCAAACCAATCTTAGCATAATTAGACAATCCTAGGATATCAATGTATTTAATAATACAAACAACAAAAATCAAATCACGAATCCTTTAATGAGAATGAAGAGCAACACAGAATAACCAGATCCAAATATATTCACAGACAACAAGCATATGAAATACATATTCCCAACATCAGCTGCCTAACAGATATCACTTCTGTTTCGACAACTAAGCTATTCGATTGTGTCAGCAGCAGTAAAAAAAATAAATTCTGTATGAGGATTACTATATATATATATATATATATATATATATATATATATATATATATATATCTTTTGTATTATATCTTCTACCTATTTCAGTCATTAGACTGCGGCCATGCTGGAGACACCGCCTTGAAGTGTTTTGGTCGAATGAATCGACCCAGTACTTATTTTTTGAAGCCTGGTACTTATTCTATCGGTCTCTTTTGCCGAACAGCTAATTTACGGGGACGTAAACACTAACACCAATTGTCAAGCGGTGGTGGGGGAACAAACACAGACACAAAGACACACACCCATAGCTATATACACATATATATATGACAGGCTTCTTTCAGTTTCTGTCAACCAAATCCACTCACAAGGCTTTGGTCGGCCCGAGGCTACGTTAGAAGATAGTTGCCCAAGGGGCTACGCAGTGGGGCTGCCGGAATCATGTGGTTGGGGAGCAAGCTTGTTACCACACGGCCACTCCTACACCTATGTGTGTAAGTGAATGTGTGTGTAGATAGATAGATAGATAGATAGATAGATAGATAGATAATATGCGTAGCGTGGTTATGTGGTTGAGAAGCTTGCTCCGCAACCATGTCATCTTGGGTTCAGCCTCACTGTGCGACATTTTGAGCAAGTGTCCTCTATTAAAGCACCGACTGACAGAAACTAAAAACAGTCGTCGCATGTGTGTGTGTGTGTGTGTGTGTGTGTGTGTGTGTGTGTGTATTCGGATGTATGTATTTGTTTATATATGCGTGTATGTCTTTGTGCTTGTTCCTTGCCATCGCTTGGCAACCGATGTTGGTTTGTTTATGCTCTTATAACTTAATGGTTCAACAATAGAGGTTGTTAGAAAAAACGCTAGTCTTTAAAAAATTAGTACGGGAGTCAATTTGTTCGACTTAACCCTTCAAAGTGGCGCCCAAGTATTGTTGCAGCTCAATGACTGAAATCAGCTAAAGACATAGATAACTTTCTTTATTGGCCACACAGGGCTGAACATAGAGGGTCAAATACAATGTAGAGTTTTCTTTTCGAGGGAGGGGGGGGGGTGCGAATTAAAGAAAAATAAAAAATAAAAATAGGGACAACGACCAATAGGGATCGAAATCGTTTGAGATATACAAAAGTTGAAATTGTACCAAAAGTTACCAAAAGTGGGGAGGTTTATCCATTGAAAGAGAAACCTACAAAAAGACCACGGTAACCTCGGGCAATAATGTCACACAATAACACATTTACAAGTAGGTAACTCTCTTTTTTCCTTTGTTTTTT
>NC_142930.1:125182575-125195075 GCF_046866305.1 Octopus bimaculoides | reverse complement strand
AACAATACAGAAATTTTATTCATCAACGTAAGTACCATTACAAACAACACATTTTTGCCAACGAGTTACAAGTTTGTTTATTCTGGTAACATAAAAATCTGGAGTTCTGGAGCTGATGAAAATCTTTGAACGCATTTTCAGCATCGGTTTGATTTTTGAACTCCTTCTCTCGCAGGAAACCATCAAGGTGCTTGAAAAAGTGGTAGTCAGTAGGAGAAAGGCCTGGGGAATAAGCTGGGTAGGGATGAACTTCGTAGCCAAGTTCCCTCAACTTCTGGAGCGTCATTAGTGAAACGTGTGGTCGAGCATTGCCATGAAGAATGATTGGCCCTCTTCTGTTGACCATTCTGGGATGAAGGAGTAGCTGTTTTTCGTTCATTTTGGCAATTTTATGGCAACATGTTTCTGCAGTAATGGTTTTTCCGGGTTTTAAGAAGTTATAGTGGATGAGTCCAGCAGTACGCCGCCAAACAGTCACCATAGCTTTCTTTTTGAAGAGTTCGGGTTTAGGGAAGGTTTTCGGTGCTTCATTTTAGTCCAACTACTGCGAAGAACCTTTTTTACAATTGTACAGACTCCATTTTTCATCGTAAGTTGCAATACAGTCGAGAAATGGATCGGTCTGGTTCCGGAAAACAAGAGACAAGCAAATTTCATATCTGCACATTTTCTGATTTTCGTTCAAATCGTGTGGTACCCAATTGTCGAGCTTTTTTGCTTTTCCGATCGCATGCAAATGGTTGCAGGTAGTTTTCTGGCTATCTTGAAGTTCTTTCGCCAGTTCTCGAGTGGTTTTACTCGGATCTTTCCCAGTGACGGTCTTTAATTGACCGTCATCGATGACAGATGGGCGTCCACTACACTCACGATCTTCAAGGCTCAGGTCTCTACTGCGAAATCACTGGTCATTTCCTCACTAAACGTTTCGATGCCTTTTTTTATTGCTTATTACGGGCTCACATAGAGGGGACAATACAATATGATCTGGGGTTATATACATCAAATGGTGTTAAAAATTTAAAATGACAAAATGAAAAACCGAATGGGACACAAGAGACAATTACATACAATGAAAGACAATATGGGATTTCGAATACATGTATGCCTCGACCCCACGAGCCCAGTATTCTCTACCGACACCTTTGGTAATCTTTATGACGTGCTTACGCAGGGCCTTTTACACCCAACATACGTGCTACACGCGTCCATAGAAGCCGTTCCAACTTGTTCAGCCAGAAATTCGGGCAAGGCATGACAGTCAGGCGGTAGGTTATCACAGATGCAATAAACACCTGCACAAACTCCGCCCTCCCTAGCAAGGATAACATCCTTCCAGACCAGGTCTGAGTCAGGGCAGTCACCTTGCCCGTGACCTAACTCCAATTTTTCTCTATCTGGTAGTCTGAACCGAACCAGACCCCGAGCAATTTAACAGGACCCTCCGTGCAGCGACCTTCGCCGCTACTGGGAGGAGTTGGCTTGCCTCTCCAGATACCGAGCTGCAAACCAACTGACTTTTCCTGTTTAATGTTTGCACCTGCCACCGTCTTGTATCTTTTGATGGCGTCTTCTACCAAAGGTAGCTGCCCTTCGTCCGACACCATGATGGTGACATTGTCCGCATACGCCGTCGCGCCTCTTCCGTAACACAGATCACGAGGATCGCCTCCAGCCGCCTCCAGCCTCCGCAGCAATAGCTCAAGAGCCAGTACGTACAGAAGCAGAGACAGGGGACAACCCTGTCGAACCGAACGTTCAATCGAAAACGGCTTCGAGAAGAAACCGTTCACCTGGACCACAGACTCGACGTTGCTATACATAGCGTTGATCCAGCCACGAAAAGCCGACCCCAGTCCAGCAGCCGCGAGGACAACCTCCAGATACCGATGGTCCACTCTATCGAATGCCTTAGACTAGTTCAAACTCACCAGTGCACCACCCTTGCCAGGAACTTTACTAACCCGATCTAAGGTGTAGCGTATAAGATGAAGGTTGTCGTGTTTCGTCCTTCCAGGGATGGCACAGATTTGTGCCTCTCCAACCAGTCAACCATGACAACCCTAATTCTCTTGGCTAACACCTTGGCCAAAATATTTAACTCTGTATTTAATAGAGTTATGGGCCGAAAATTATTAATGATATCCCCCTTGCTCGAGTCTTTCCTGACTAGTGTCACAACTCCCTGGTTCACAGATTTGGGAATTCTCCCATCCTGCTGCCAGTTCACATACACACCAGCCAGTATTTCCCCGAACAAGTCTGGAATACTTTTATAAAATTCGTCAGATAAACCATCAAGTCCCGTTGATTTATCCCCAGGGCATTCAGAAAGCACCTCCTTAACCTCCGCAGCTTTGATCGGCCTTTCACAGCGCTCAGCATCACGTGCCGCGATTCGCGGTCCACCAGCCAGGAAATCACGTAAGGCATCCCCATGATCCAGTGTCCCGATCCTCGCAAGCAAAAGTAGCTTTTGTTGTTCCTTTACTTTCTATTATTTTTTTCCGTTGTGGCCTTTCTGGCTACCTTTGGGGTTTTCTTTTCCCTTTTTGGGAGGGGTCTATTTTTCTCTGGTATTACTGCTTTTGGTCTTTTTCTTGAGACCATCTGGGACTCCATTTTGTCTTCCTCTTGGGCTGCCGCTCCTTCACTGCTGGTGATAGCCCCCTGGTTAATGGCCTCCTTGGCCGGGGCTACCACCTCTTCCTCACTGGTTACTTTTTTATTGGTGGTAGCCCTCTGGATAATGGCCTCCTTGGCCGGGGCTACCACCTTTTCATTGTTTATTTCCTCTTTGTTATTACCGGTGGTAGCCTTCTGGGTAATGGCCTCCTTGGCCGAGGCTACCACCTTCTCGTTGTTGGTCTCTATGTTGGTGGTCGGACCCTGGGTAATGGCCTCCTTAGCCGGGGCTACCGCTTTCTTTTTCTTTGTAGGTTCACACTCGGACCTCTGGTGTCCCTTCCTGCCGCATCGGAAATACCTTGGTTTTCGTCCTTCCACATGGATAATTAGTGCTGACTCTTCTGCTATCAGCAACCTATCTGGAAGTTCTTCTAAATCTGTGGATGACGCCTGAACTAAAACTTCCAAGGCTTGTCCCTTCCAGTTCTGTGATACACTTCGTTTCTCCTGGATCAGTTCCAGTTTATCCTCCCTATTAAAGAGGAGCGTGCTAGTAGCCCACACTACCTCAACATCAGGAGGTATATTCATTATTTTAACTCGGGACGTCCTACGTCCCAAGTATAATGGCAGCAATGTCATTTTATCGTTCTGCAAGGTCCGACCAGAATATTCTATCGCCTTTTCGGTCGTCTCGAACCTTGCTTCGACGATTGTATATCTATTGCCTCGAGTCAGGAAGACAATGTCCTTCATTACTGCCCCGAGGCACTCTTCAATATCTTCCTCCTCAAAATGTGTTATCGGTTTGTTTTTCAAACAGTATGTCTTGTATATAACTGTTCTCTCCTTTCTGTAGGTGATTAATTCAGGTGGGGTGGGGGAAAATTTGCTCTCCCCGTTGCTTTCAGTTATTTTCCCAAACAACAGTTGTATTTCTGGTTTTTTAACCAAAATTATTTCCTGTTATTGCCCAACAGCGGCGGCGTAATTTATGGTAAGTGCTTCTGCAGTTGATGCCATAATGGTACAAAATTATCCACGAGGTAAATGATCCTCTACAACGAGGTAACACAATTAACAGTATATACAATTCCTTCCCTCGTGGGGGAGGGTAACCAAAAGAGTATTACAATAACAATATTACAAGCCGCTAAGCGAACTTTCCAACAACAACAATAGATCCTGCAACAGGCAACAATAAATCAAACTCACCAACAGATCACCAAAACGTTATCAATCTACAAAAAACAGATGATTGTAACAGCGGGGAAAGAAATATCAATGTTAGTTTATTAATGCATTTGCACAAGTCTATGGCTGTATTATCAGATAATTGTAAAAAAATGTTTGAAAAAATTCAAAACTGCAAAAATCGGGTACAAATTTTTCTTGGTTCAAAACGTTGCTTAATTTTTATTCAACCTGATATAATATAATATAATATATGTATGTAGTATACGATGAGAGATATGGATTCATGGCGACAAAGAGTAGGAGATTTGTCGACCTAAAAGTTAAGTTACTCCTCGCAGCAAATTGTTTCTTTTCATTAATTTACAAGCGTGATTTTGCCTTTCATCTATTCGGGGTCGATAAATTAAGTGCCGGTTGCGTACTGGAGTCGATCTAATCGATTGCCCTCTCCCCCAAAATTTCGGGCCTTGTGCCTAGAGTAGAAAAGAAAATTATTATTTAAAGGCAGCGTGCTAGCAGAAACGTTAGCATACCGAGCGAAATGCTTAGCGGTATTTCGTCTGTCTTTACGTTCTGAGTTCAAATTCGACTTTGCCTGTCATCCTTTTGGAATCGATAAATTAAGTACCAGTTACGCACTGGGGTCGATGTAATCGACTTAATCCCTTTGTCTGTCCTTGTTTGTCCCCTCCATGTTTAGACCCTTGTGACCAATAAAGAAATAAGAAATGTTAGCATGCCGGGCGAAATGCTTAGCGGTATTTTATCTGTCTTCATGTTCTGAGTTCAAATTCCGCCGTGGTCGACTTTCGGGGTCGATAAATTAAGTGCTGGCTGTGTATTAGGGTCGATCTAATCGACTGCCCTTTCCCCCAAAAATGTTCGGGCCTTGTGCCTAGGGTAGAAAAGAATTAATTTGCAAGCGAGTAAGGCTGACAGAATTGTTAGCATGCCGGGCAAAATGTTTAGCAGCATCTCGTCTGTCCTTACGTTCTGAGTTCAAAATCTGCTGAGGTCGATTTTGTCTTCCATCCCTTGAGGTCGATAAAATAAGTATCAGTTAAACACTGAAGTCGATCTATCTATCTATCTATCTATCTATCTATCTATCTATCTATCTGTCTGTCTGTCTGTCTATAAATATATTTAGTACACGGCGGTATTTAGTTTTATATAAATTATATATTGTAAATTCAGTCAAAGTTAAGAAATTAGAAGAGGCACTTAGAACTGGCATCGCAACCAACGTGCTGGCGGCGAGGTTGGCTCTTGAGCAACACTTCAACGACAAACACGAAGGTTGCGTTGTTAGAGCTAGAATGTATGCCCTAAATAAACGAAAGAATTGGTGTCGCCTAAGAAAGCCAGTATCCAGAGCTGGGTGGAGGTGCTTATCTCCCTTGTTTAAAAAGTTAAGGACACCAGAACGCTTGTGTTGCGCAGCCAACTAGAAACGGTGCTTCTTGGGGCTAAATAACAGTAACATTCTTCCCTTTCTTGGTACTGCTACATTAAGTTGGCAACAAACCAACACTTTATCGTGCTTTTACTGTATAACTCTCTCTGAGAGATTTAGAAATGTAATATTTCTATTTTTGTAAATCAGTGAATGTATTTGATTTGAAATTCTATAAGTTTTCACAGCGATTTAGCAGCAACATTTTGCAAGGCTAGGCTACGCCAGACTGATGAAACTAGTCTCTGGATGCTGGCTTTATTGGGTGATGGTGCTTATCTCCTCTGTTTGAAAACTTAAGGACGCAGAACGCTTGTGTCGCGTAGCCAACTAGAAACGGTGCTTCTTGTGGCTAAATAAAAGTAGCATTCTTCCATTTCCTGTGACTGTCACATTTAGTTGGTAACAAGCCATCAGTATTAAAAGAAAACTTACGAAAATGAGATAATGAAATCTACTCCATAATATAACAATTATATTTTAAATCTCCTTATTATGCAAATGAACAAGTATATGAATTATGTATGCAGTGCGAAAGCTAGAGTTTTGTTTTTTGATAGCATTGTATTCGCTACCTTAAAAGTTTCTGTTAAATATTCTTTTCTTTTCTACTCGAGGCACAAGGCCCGAAATTTTGGGGGAGGGGGGCCAGTCAATTAGGTCGACCCAGTAAGCAACTGGTACTTAATTTTATCAACTCCGAAAGGACGAAAGGCAAAGTCGACCTCGGCGGAAATTTCTGTTAAATATTGTAAAGACAAAATATCTTGGAAAGCAATATACTAAAGAGTGAAAAAGAGGGTGAGAAAGTGGGGGAGAGAGAGAGAGAGTCAAGAATTTATTTAACTGTTGACGCTTTATTAATGCAAGAAAACTCTAGAAAATTTATTCCTTTCTACAAATGAGATTATATTGATAACTGCCAACCATAAATAATTGTTAAATGAGTGTTATCAAAAGATAATGTTATTAATCCACTTACTTCAAAAAGAATTATACAAAATATTTTCCGAAGCAGGAATTAACTGTCCAACTTTAAGAATCAGAACACACCTGTCTCAGCCTTTTCAACTTATCCCCATATAAACAAATAAAGTAAGTCTTCATGTATGAACAAACCCAAACGAAAAGAAAACGATATCGTGAGAAAAACTTACCTAAAAGGGCAACAGTCATATTTGAAAATAAAATTTTAAGCGATGTATTCATAGAAGCGTTCGAGCACCGAACGATGTTTTGTGGTGTTTAATCTGTTTTTTATGCGCTGAGTTCAGTTACTACCAAAATTAGCTTTGCATTTCATCCCCTCTGGCGTCTATATATAAAGTACCAGTCTAGGATGGCAGAAGCGTTTGAGCACCGAGTGAAATACCTCGTGGTATTTAATCTATGTTTATTACGTTCTGCGTTCAGTTACTGCCGAGGTCAATTTTCTACGGTCAATATATAAAGTACCGTGAATTTTGTTGATAAGTTCACGTGCCTCGGTAGGACACTTTCCAGATCTATGAATATTGACAATTGAGTCGACACGCGCATCACCAAGGGAAGCTCAGCATTTGGGCGGCTACGTGAACCAGTGTGGGGGAGAAAAGTCACTAGGCTGGCCACCATGTTGAAGATGCATCAAACATTTGAACTGCCTACGCTACTGAACATCTGCGAGACTTGGACGATTTATGAACGCCATGCTAAAGAACTAAACCGCATGAAATGCCAAGAAAGCTGTTGAAAATCACCTGACAAGACAAGGTCCTAGACACAGTGATGAGGAAGAGGTAGACAGGTCACCTTGTTCTAATGTCTGAAATACGACTCACCAAGTGACAGCTTTACAGCGAACTGGCAGAATGCAAGCGCACGCAAGGTGGACAGCAAAAGCCCTTCAAGCGGACACACTGAAGAGCTTTGAGATAAACCCCCGACACCTTGGAAGCGCATACGCAAGACTACCTTGCTTGGCGAAGCTGCAACAACGGAGGTACCACCTCCTGAGAACTGAATAGGATTGCAGGGACAGAAAGAGAACGCGAACTGCGCAAGTCCAGAACCAACTCCTCGTTTTCAGCCCCAAAAAACCATTAGTGCCCGACCTGCAGCAAAGCCTAACGAAAACACATCGGACTGATTGGCCACGGCCGGACACACTGCGCCTTGTCTTCTTCGTTCATGTATTGTCCTTGGCCATCGTCGACAACGACGGACGAACAAACCAATCTAGAGTAATGGTGAACCGGCTTAATCATAAGGCGTTTACATAAAAGTCTGTAATTACATACTTCCAACTGGTCGAGTCTGTATATTCCACAACACTTAATCGCCGCAGGACAATAAAATATTTTCCAAGAAGATCTTGCTCGAGGAATTGATTGTAGTAAATGAGCCATGCACAGACTTGCTCTTACTTTTCAAATAGAGCAGCTTTCCTTCTGGTGGCCAATAATGACTGGCCAATCAGAAAGTGTACGGCTCTCAAGTTTTATATTACAACCTTAAATTTATTATTTATCAAATATGTCTTCTAATTAATTTCAATACTCTATATACAACTCTCAACTGTGGTCACCCAACAATGTTAAGCCAGGAAGATTCCATCAATAGAACAGCTGAGCTACTGAGCAAGACTGAGAGAAACACGACTCTACTCCCTAGAGCGAAGACGGGAGAGTTATGCAGTGACATACGTATGAAAGATCGAGGAGGAACTGGCACTAAACTTTGGCACCGAAATCTATATCAACTTCCGAACTGGACGTCACTGCATTTTTGCAAAGGTCCCAGCTATCCCTCCTAGAGAACCATGTACTGAAATAGCCTGGGATTTAAATGCTCACAGCTATTTAAAATCTTGCTAAAGCATCTGAGAGATCTACCCAGAGTAAATGTGGATGTTTTCAAGTAGCAACTTGACTCACTGCTGTCCAAGGTCTCAGATGTGACTACATCACGGCAAGAAACACCAAAGAAGGTAGCAATGTCAAGCTCCCTCATTCACCAAAAGCCCAACACAAAAAAGAATGGCCATTGAAAACGCGATGAACTGGCGGTACCCCAGCATATCCGCAGACTTTGGGCTGAAACACATAAAAGAATAAAAGAATAAATATAAATATATCTATAAGTACATGTCTTTTAATTAAATTAAAACCTGTTTAAAGAGCCGGAACAATGCAAAATGAATGAAATACAAGTGCGAAAAAATAAATAACAGTTATTGTTTACTTTGAACTTCGATGTTTTGGGGTTAAAATTTCTTCAACAAGATACATTGAGAAATAGGAGATAGTATAGAATTGTTATCGTTGCTCAGATATGTTGGAATGGGTACTGACATGCGTAGGCTAGCGTTGTCATAGTAACAATTCTTCTTCGTGTAGATTTTGTGCTGTGAAGAAATACAACGCAAAACATGAACTGTTTTTTTTTCTTTCTGTTTTCCCTTCGGTACTTCATTTCTTTTGCGTTGTTTCACCTTTTAACAAGTTTTAATCTAATCCAACATCACACAGTGTTTCACCATAACTACTCAATCTTTTAATTAAATTCATTAGAAGCTTCAATGAATATTTCCCTCAAACCCGTTATCACCTGTTTAGATCTAGTTCAGGCAATCTCCTCTCCTGCAATGATTTATACTGTACGCATTGTATTCTGACTGAATTCATTTCTATACATGTAAATTATGCAAGAGATTGCAAAAGATTTATATGAAACGCAGTTGTTATTGTTGTTTTTGTAAAGGCGCGTGGCTTAGTGGTTAGGGTATTCGGCTCATGATCGTAAGGTCGTGAGTTCAATTCCTGGCAGCGCGTTGTATCCTTTAACAAGACACTTTATATCATGTTGCTCCAGTCCACTTAGCTGTCAAAAATTAGTTGTAACTCAAAAGTGCCAGCCTTGTCACATTCTGTGTCACGCTGAATCTTCCTGAGATTTACGTTAACGATACACGTGTCTGTGGAGAACTCGTCCACTTGCACGTTAATTGCACGAGCAGGTTGTTCCGTTGATCGGATCAACTTGAACTTTCATCGGCGTAACCAACGGAGTGCAAGTTGTTGGTGATGATGTTTTTGTTGTTACTGTTGCTGCTGCTGCTGCTGCTGCTGTTGTTGTTGTTGTTGTTGTTGTTGCGATCGACCATACTTATGACCGAAGGCATTCCAGCTGCAACCGCATCATCTTCTTAAGGGTATATGGGACTACATTATCTAACTTAATATGGGTGATCTTTGTAGGCAATGATTTGAAGTAATTTGGCTGTTATTTCTATACGGGTATGGACATAGTTACGTGATTAAAAAGTTCTCTTAATAACTACGTTGTTCTGCGTTCGATCCCACTGCACAGGAACCTTGAGCAAAAGTGTCTTCTAGAAAGATTCTGAAGGTGGAAAATTTTGACCCCAGTCAGCGAGATCGTTCCTGTTCTTGTGTTGTGGGATATTTCCGCCATCTGATTTAAAACAACCACCTAACTTCAAGAGAGTTGCATTTAGGGGATCCCACTCTGTTGCAAGTATTCGGGCCAGGACTCTAGTTTGATTTGATCTTCCTCCCTACCACCTTCGATGCCTTGAAATGGGTCCTGAGTGCTTATCTTCCGACTCTGACTAAATATTAAACATGCCTATAATGTATTGGTTTCAAATTTTGACACAAGGCCAGCAAGTTCGGAGGAGAGGCTAAGTCGATTACATCGACCTCTATGCTCAACTGGTACTTATTTTATCGACCCCAATAGAACAAAAGAGAAACTCGACCACAACAACAAAAAGACGGACGAAATTACCGCTAAGAATTTTGTCCGGCACGCTAACGATTCTGCCTGCTCGCCGCCTTATGACAATCATGAACAGTAAGGGTAATATAATTAATAGCTTTGATGAACTGATAATGAAATGTAAACATCGTTTATGCAATGCTTTCCTCCCATTCAAATCCTCATTTCGATTAGAAAATACTAGTTAATTCCCCTTCATTTTTAGTTCGTGATAATTTCTGAAGGCACATCACTTTCCCTCTCCTCAAGGATCTTACTACATCTATATAACATCATTTAATGTAATAAAAATATTCCTGGCAGATTCCTCAACTAGTTCTACATTATCTTTCCATGTTACAACTACACGACGATGTGCCGATATGACTAAACATATTAACGTTTCCGTATATTTTGTTCTTGATAGTTAATTTCTTTAGCTACTTTCTAATTCCCCTGGGAAGTGGAGGCGCAATGGCCCAGTGGTTAGAGCAGCGGACTCGCGGTCATAGGATCGCGGTTTCGATTCCCAGACCGGTTGTTGTGAGTGTTTATTGAGTGAAAACACCTAAAGCTCCATGAGGCTCTGGCAGGGGATGGTGGCGAACCCTGCTGTACTCTTTCACCACAACTTTCTCTCACTCTTACTTCCTGTTTCTGTTGTGCCAGTAATTCAAAGGGTCAGCCTTGTCACGCTGTGTCACGCTGAATATCCCCGAGAACTACGTTAAGGGTACACGTGTCTGTGGAGTGCTCAGCCACTTGCACGTTAATTTCACGAGCAGGCTGTTCCGTTGATCAGATCAACAGGAACCCTCGACGTCGTAAGCGACGGAGTGCCAACACCTTTCTATGTTACAACTACATGACGATGTGCCGATATGGCTAAACATTAATGTTTCCGTATATTTTGTCCCTGATAGTTAATTTCTTACTTTAGCTACTTTCTACTTCCCCTGAGCGTCATGTTATCTCCTATCAATTTATATATATTTTTAATCTACACACATTGATGTTCCCATGTATATGGATCTATCTTTAGCATTTTTACATAAGATTCAAAAATACCTGAGTTTCTTGCCTGTTTCACCTAAATTCTTACTATAGGTATGTTCTCCGGTCTTTAATTCTCTCTATACGCCCAGCAATCCTCTAACGTGTGTATATATTTATGCATTTGTAACTATATATTTAACCTTTGTTAACCTGTCACATTTCAGTTATTTTATATCTTAATATTTTTTCTGTCATTACAATGATCTTCCAGCGTACGATTCTAGGTTTATATGTTTGTGTGTATTTATGCAAGTACTCAGGATGATACTTTTATACTTGCATTGTACGAATGTATTCGTTTGTAAACTGGACATCACTGCATTTTTGCAAAGGTCCCAGCCATCCCGCCTTGAGAACCATGTACTGCAATAGCTTGGGATTTAAGTGCTCACAGCTATTTAATATCTTGCCAAAACATCTGAGAGACCTACATGAATTAGATGAGGTTTTTTTCAAGTCGCAACTTGATTTCCTGCTGTGCGTGTATATGCATATGTAAGGAATACATCTATATATGTTTTTATGCTAGGTCGTATGTTGTTGTTGTTGGCAATCCGTCGCTTACGACGTCGAGGGTTCCAGTTGATCAGACCAATGGAACAGCCTGCTCGTGAAATTAACGTGCAAGTGGCTGAGCACTCCACAGACACGTGTACCCTTAACGTAATTCTCGGGGATATTCAGCGTGACACAATGTGACAAGGCTGGCCCTTTGAAATATAGGTACAACAGAAACAGGAAGAAAGAGTGAGAGAAAGTTGTGGTGAAAGAGTACAGCAGGGTTCGCCACCATCCCCTGCCGGAGCCTCGTGGAGCTTTCGGTGTTTTCGCTCAATAAACACTCACAACGCCCGGTCTGGGAATCGAAACCGCGATCCTATGACCGCGAGTCCACTGCCCTAACCCCTGGGCCATTGCGCCTCCACTTGGTCGTATGTATACCTAAGAATACATACATACATACATACATACATACATACATACATACATACATACATACATGATCGACTCTGTCGGTCACGAATGACTATGGGTGCACCGAAGAGGTTCCCCTCCGGGGTACATGTCTGGGCGGAAAACTCACCTGACCTGCGAATGAACAATCTAGAGCTGTTTTATGGAAGACCAACAGTCGCTCATGCATACCAGCCGCCCTCTCTCCACGCCATCGATGTTATCCAAGAGAAAGGCAAATGCCGATACGGCTTGACATTAGTGACGTCGCAACTCATTTTTACAGCTGAGTGAACTGGAACAACGTGAAGTAAAGTGTCTTGCTCAAGAACACAACATGCAGCCAGGTCCAGGAATCGAACTCACAACCTCACGATCGTAAACTCGACGCTCTAACCACTGAGCCATGTGCCTTCACGTACATACATACATACATACATACATACGTACG
>NC_142930.1:125140075-125177575 GCF_046866305.1 Octopus bimaculoides | reverse complement strand
CATTTAAATAGAAGGGCTCCTTGGTTTTGAAAAAGTTGGGAACCACTGGTTTAGACGGACGAAATGCCGCTAAGCATTTTGCCGGCTCACCGTCTTAAATTCTCGATTTATTAAAATCAACTCTACTTCTGGAGACTATTTCATAATTACTAAATGGTAATTAAGACCAGCCCCTCTTCGACAGGCGGTCAGTCTATCCTTTTTTTTTTAGTTTTTTAGTGGCATGTCACCTCCAGAGATTTCTTAAATCCTGCGATTATCTCCATTTTGCAAGAGGAGCTGGTCTTGAGTAACAAAGAGCCCGAGATTTCACAGACGTTAACTTAATACCCTACAACTAGGTCACGTACTTTCACCATAGCATACACACATTTTTATGAGTGTGTTGGTGGATGTGGTTTGTGTGTGAGTGTGTGTATGTGGTGTGATGTATGTTTTATTCAAATATACAAATAATATAAAAACACAAACCGAATAAATATTTCAAAAATAAATAAAAATAAAAATACTGTTTAAATATAAAATCAGAAACAACATGTTTTTCAAATGTAAATATTGTTGCAGTTTAAAATGTATTGAGTGTGGAAGGAGAAAATATTCTTTTCTACTCAAGGCACAAGGCTCGAAATTGTGGGGGAGGGTGCCAGTCGATTAGATCAATCCGACTACGCAACTGGTATTTAATTTATCGACCCCGAAAGGATGAAAGGCAAAGTCGACCTCGGCGGAATTTGAACTCAGAACATAAAAACAGGAAATACTGCTAAGCCTTTAAAATATTCTTTTCTACTCTAGGCGCAATGCCCAAAATTTTCGGGGAGGGACCAGTCGATTAGATCGACCCAGTACGCAACTGGTATTTAATTTATCGACCCCGAAAGGATGAAAGGCAAAGTCGACCTCGGCGTAATTTGAACTCAGAACGTAAAGCAAACGAATTTACTGCTAAGCATTTCGCACAGCGTGCTAACGTTTCTGCAGCTTAACGCCTTAGAAGGAGAAAATATTATTTATGTAAACCTACGTCATAGGCAAACTTGACTATTTCTGCGTTGATTGAAAAACTGGATAGCCTTATTTGGTTTTCGAAAGTTAAGCTCTCATCAAAGGTTTCTCCATCATTTGACCAACCGAAGAGAAATAAGAAGCCAGTCTGTTTATATATTCAACAAACCTAGCAGCTATAGAGAACTCGAGCCACTAATTTACATAGTATGTTTAACACTTTAGTCAGTATTAGCGGTCGGCTGGTCAACGAGGATCTTAGTTCACACAGTATCAAGGTATGATATAATATGCGTAAATCTATAGAGAAATACGAACATTTCAAATTCAACTATCTCTCTGTAGAATGAAAGAAAAATGATGAACAGCCTTATACATGCATATATACACTTACATCTTAAACCACCAGTGCCCGGCCTGCGACAAATCTTTCCAGGCATGCCTCGAACAGATTGACCGCAGCCGGACACAATATGCCCCCTTCGTTTTCTCCCCTATTATGTCATTGATCATCGTCGACAACGGCAGATATACTAATAAGCCTTTCTACTATTGGCACAAGGCCTGAAATTTGGGGGAGGGGGTAAGTCGAGGGAGTAAGTACGTAACTGGTATTTATTTCATCGACCTCGAAAGGATGAAAGGCAAAGTAGACCTTGACGGAATTTGAACTCAGAACGCCTTCAAAACGGACGAAATGCCGCTAAGCGTTTTGCCCGGCGTGCTAACGATTCTGCTAGCTCACCGACTTTCGGATGTACTAATAATAAAAAACAATTTAACATTAAAGAGAAGGATTACGCAGCACTTTTTAGTAGAGCGCACACTTATTAGCTTTTAAAAAGAAAACTTTGAGAATTTGTATGTATGTATGTATGTATGTATGTAGCATCTTGCCCCTTTAACTGGTAAGTAACGTCATGATTTAAAGTCTACCCTTTCCCTGCCTCTTTTTATAGACAGTTACTTATATCCAACTGACTACTCCTAATGACTTATTTCCTCCCCGAGGAAAAGGGATGCATATGATAATTTATGACCATACCTAGCCATGAGCTGTCGACTCACTCTTGTCCTTTATTCAAAAGAGACAGTCTTCTAGTCTTAGACTTAGTAGTTGATAAAGAAATAAATGAATTACAATCACTTACAACACTATGATCCCACTAGGCTTCATGCGATTCTTGGAAGTGTAGTCTATTCTTAGCTACAATAGGGACTATATGAATTTCTTCCATCTTCTTGGTCTGTTAAAGTATAGCATATATATATAGCATATATATATATACATGTATATATATATAAGCAATGTTAATTCTCTAAATGAGGTATTAACAGAAACTGCACGATAAAGTGAAGTATATTGCCACTTAAATGTGGCTGACCCCTAGGGGTGGATGTTACTGTTGCTTTTAGCCCCAGGAGGACATCTCCTCCAGCTGGCTTATCGACACACTTCTGTGTCCTGTTTGTTTTGCCAAGGGAAGTTATCCCTCTCATCGTGATCTGTAGCACGAACGGACCCGAGTTTCAGGGTTATTTCCCTTCGTCAGCGTCCGATAGCCACCGATCTGCGATGACCACTGTTGAAATCAGTAGTCCAGACAGCTGAAGACAAATATCCTCCATAGAACCAGTATAGTTCCCAGGTTCTCAGAATCCATTTGGCCATTCGTCTGCACATTTCCACCATCTTGGTAATATGTACATGAAACGAAGAATGGTTGCTCAAATCAATCCACAGATCACGCATTGTACTTGACTTTGGGATTGCCGCTGGTTGATAGCGAAGGGCTTGGAATTTTCCAGCATTAAATTGCATATTGTTTTCTTCAGCCCATTTATATATAGCATCTATGTCTTTCTGTAGAAGACTAGCATCGAAAGGTCCCTTGACTGCTTTTGTCTTGCCGGCATAGCTAGTAAGTGTGACTATCTGTGCAACTGATAGTATGTCCGAAAGAGCTACTACTATAAACAGCAGCGGCCCCAACACAGTTCTCTGAGGCACACCATTTACTATTACTGTCTCTTTGGAGAGGGGCTCATTGATTGCCACAGCTTAGCGTCTGTCTTTTAAGAAGTCATGTCAACTGCTCTCCTTGTTTTCCGACTATATGTATGCATGTATGCATGCATGCATGTATGTATGTATGTATGTATGTATGTATGTATGTATGTATGCATGTATGCATGCATGTATGTAAGTATGTATGTAGGTTGCACATGTGCTTCAGTGTGTCATTATTTCTTTATTCGACGTTGCAGTGTGAGGTTAGTTTTATAACTTTTCTGATTTTGATAACGGTGAATGTATGTGCCACTAAAGGAAATTATCATGATTTGAAAGAGTGAGACTTCCATTACAGTTTGCAGTGCACGCCGTAAAATCATTAATTATTCACGATAACAGCGATAATAAATAAGATTAGAAAATGGAAGGCCTTATTTAGTTACATTCTTATAATGTAGGAGGACGGACAATTTTAACGTATCTCTCTGAGCGTGTAACCGTGGCTAACACAATGTAGGAGAAGCTGCTGGTGATGGTAGTGGTGGTGGTGGGCAGCATAGAGATATGAGTAAGAATGGTAATGGGGAAGAGTTAGAGCGATGAGATTGTAAGAACAGGATTACGAAAAAATACTGTGGCGATAAATGTGGTAAGGTAACGAGCTGTTAGAATCGTTTGCGCGCCGAACAAAATGCTTCACGTCATTTCTTCCATCTCTTAACGTTCTGAGTTAAAAATCCCACCGATCTCGGTTTTGCTCTTTTTCCATTCGGGGTCGATAAGATAAAGTTGAGTGAGTAGGGTCAACGTAACCCTGACCTCGAAATTGCTGCTCCTGTGTCAAAGTTAGGAATAATTATTTCTTAAAGCAGTGATGTGGCAGAACAGCTAGCGCATTAAGGCGCGAGCTGATAGAAACGTTAGAACGCTGGGCGAAATGCTTAGCGGTATTTCGTCTGTCTTTATGTTCTGAGTTCAAATTCTGCCGAGGTCGACTTTGCCTTTCATCCTTTCGAGGTCAATAAATTAAGTACCAGTTGTGTATTGGGGTCGATCTAATCGACTGCCGACCCCTCCCCAAAAATTTCGGGCCTTGTGCCAAGAATAGGAAAAAAAAATTGCTTGCGCATTGGACAAAATGCTTCCAGGCGTTTCTTCTGGCTCTTTACGTTTTGAGTTCAAATTTCGCCGAGGTCATCTTTGCCTTTTATCTTTTCGAGGTCGATAAAATAAATTCCAGTTGAGCACTGGGATCGATAGAATCGATTAGTTTCCTCCCCCAAAATTTCAGGCCCGGTACCTACTGTAGAAAGAATTATTATTAAGGCAGCAAACTGGCAGAATTGTTTGTGTAGCGACATCTCTTCCGGCTCTTTACGTTCTGAGTTCAAATGCCACCAAAATCATTTTCCTTTCATCCATCCAGGGTCGATAAAAAAGATGAAGTACCTGTCAAGTACGGTGGTCGACGTAATTAGCTCCCCACCCCACCCCATCCTTCAAAATTGCCTGCCTTAAACCCTACAGCGGGTCGTTCTGTTCAGGGACATGTGATTTCGGCCATTTATACACCATAGAATAAGTACTAGGCTTACAAAAAATAAATCCTGGGGTCAATTTGTTCTACTAAAGGCGGTGCTCCAGCATGGCCGCATTCACATGACTGAAATAAGTCAGACAATAAGACAATATGTGTATGTATGTATGTATGTAAGTATGTATGTATGTATGGATGGATGGATGTATGGATGGATGGATGGATACATTTTTCTGTTTGTATTTGTTCCTCCTTCCACCATCGCTTGACAACTGATACTAATTTGCCTACGTGCCCGTAACTTAACGGTTCGGCCTAAGAGATCGATAGAATAAGTACTACGCCTACAAAGAATAAGTCCTGCGGTTGATTCGTTCAACTAAAGGTGATGCTCCAGCATGGCCGCAGTCAAATGACTGAAACAAGTAATAGAATAAGAGAATCATAGAATGGTGTCGCAGTAACGGATGCTACGGGTGCAACTACTTTTATTAGCAATAGTGACTGCAGGAATAACACAAGACCACCCTTGCCTGGCGAAGCTGCATCCATTGAGGTGTCACCTCCTACGAAGAGAACAGGATTACAAGGCACAAACACGAACTGCACAAGCCCACTGCCAACTCCTTGCATTCAGTGCCAGCTGACCACCAGTGCCCGACCTGCTGATGAGCCTATCTAGCACGCACTGGACTGGTTGGCCTATAGGCACAACGTGACTATAGGCACAGGTAAGGCTATAGGAGCAGGTGTGGCTATAGGCGCAGGTGTAGCTATAGGCACACGCGTGGTTATAGGCGCAGACGCAGTTATAGGCGCAGGCGTGGCTATAGGCGCAGGCGTGACTATAGGCGCAGGCGTGGCTATAAGCTCAGGCGTGGCTGTGTGGTAAGAAGTTTGCTTCCTAATAACACGGTTCCAGTTTCAGTTCCACTTTATAGCATCTTGGGTACATGATTAGAGAGGGATACACCCGTCTTTTTCTTTCGTGTACTGACCTCAGATAGACTTCTTGAATGAGCAGCCACAATATGTACACATGCCTTTATCAAGTAGACCTATGGTCAGTGGTATTCCTGCCGTGACCATTCGGTTTTTCCTGGTGTATTTAAAACTACATAACTACATGCCCGTAGTAAGTGTAATTTAAACTAGATTTGACTGTTATTCTTAGCAGATCGAGAGGCTGTGTTGAGATACCCTTATTGGTTCTAACCAATACATGTGACTATATATGGAGTCTATCTGGCTCTCCGTCGGTTACAACGACGAGGTTTCCAACTGATTCGATCAACGGAACAGTCTGCTCGAAAAATTAACATGCAAGTGGCTGAGCACTCCACAGACACGTGTGCGCTTATTGTAGTTCTCAGGGTGATTGAGCGAGACACAGGGTGTGACAAGACTGACCCTTCGGAATTCAGGCACTCGTTTTTACCTGCTGAGTTGACTGAAACAACGGGAAATAAAGTGTCTTGGTCAAGGATATAGCGCGTCAACGGGAATCGAGATCACGACCTTGCGATCGTGAGCCCAACACACTAACCATTAAACCACGCTCCTTCATTTACGGAGTCTGCAGACTGAGTAAAACAATATCGCCAATAGAGACGTTACGCTCGTCTGCCGTTACGCTCTGAGTTCAAATTCCGCCGAGGTCGACTCTGGCTTTCATCTTTCGGAGTCGATTAAACAAGTACCAGTTACGCACTGGGGGTCGATGTAATTGACTTAATCCCTTTGCCTATCTTTGCTTGTCCTTTCTATGTTTAGCCCCCACCCCCCACCCCCTGTGGGCAGTAAAGATATAAATATGATTGTATTCTTAGTTCGTATGGACCTGGTTGAGCTGGTAGAAATAGCATCCAAATCTTTCTCAAATCGTACCTGTCGTATATAGAGACAAGATTCATTAGATGCAGTAATCATATATAGCTCTAAAATGATGAGTTGGTCATGGTTGGAGCACTTTAGGTCGAGAGTTAGCACTATGTCTTTTTCCTTTTTGTGGCGAGTGAATTGGAAATCTTCATAGACGTTTGATTTGCTAGAAATAGCAGTTAAAATCTGCCTTAACTTACACGTTCCCGTCATGAAAACGGAAAGACACATTTGCATATGTAGTTCTGTGGCTCATAGGTGCAACGTGGTTATAGGCGTAGGTGTGGCTATAGGCACAACGTGACTATAGGCACAGGTAAGGCCATAGGAGCAGGTGTGGCTATAGGCGCAGTTGTAGCTATAGGCGCACGCGTGGTTATAGGCGCAGGCGTAGTTATAGGCGCATGCGTGGTTATAGGTGCAGGTGTGGCTATAGGCGCAAGCGTGGCTGTGTGGTAAGAAGTTTGCTTCCTAACAACACGGTTCCAGTTTCAGTTCCACTTTATAGCATCTTGGGTACATGATTAGAGAGGGATACACCAAGGAAGACAGACTATTCACGGCAGTAGCGCTATTAATTATAGGTCTGGTCGAACATGCTGACTCAGAGCTAAACAGCAACAACACCACCACCAATACGTATAACAATGTAACCATCGTCATATAAAGTTTGTGGAAACAGCTTGCTTTTAAATTAAATGTCTATCAAATACAAGCACACCCACACGCATGTCTATACACATACATTTACATATACATGTCTATGCATACATAAATTGCTATGTAAATACTAATCAAAGAGCGCGATAAAAGTATGATTTCTGAGCATGGAGTGATAAAGCAGTATCAAAATGTTTCCACTTTTTTTGCGCCTTTATTTAAAACTAATCGTGGATGGCGAGAAGTTAACGCTGACCTATAAATAGTTTCAATAAACATCATATTATTTGAAGGTGACGAGCTGACAGTATCATTACAGCACCAAGTAAAATGCTTATCGGTATTTCGTCCATTTTTATGTTCTGAGTTCAAATTTTGCCTAGGTCGATTTTGCCTTTCATCCTTCGGGGTCGCTAACATAGTTACAAGTTGAATCTGGGGTCGATATAGTCGATTAGCCCCACTCTCCCGAAACTGCTGGTTTTGTGTTAAAATTTGAAACTAATAAACAGTAATCACTCGCCATATCGCGGTTCACCTATCGGGCCCTCAAGTACATCGTGGATTTTTCTGGCTAATATATGTAACTTCATAGAGTAGCGAGCTGGCAGAAACGTTAGCACGCTGGGCGAAACGCTTAGTAGTATTTCTTCTGCCGTTACGTTCTGAGTTCAAATTCCACCGAGGTCGACATTTCCTTTCATACTTTCGGGATCGATTAAATAAGTACCAGTTACGCTCTGGGGTCGATGTAATTGACTTAATCCTTTTGTCTGTCCTTCTTTGTCCCATCTATGTTTAGCTTCCTGTGGGGGCAATAAAGAAATAAATATATGTAAATTTATATCGCAGACTCCTCAGTATATTGCGGGTTTCTGCGAGTGTTAGGTATTTACATTTTTTAAAATTTTAATTATTTCTGTGGTAAAATAAGCATTTTCACGCCTAAAAATTAATAAATAAAAATACAGTACAGTACTGCACTGTATAATACATTAATTAAAATATATTAAAAGAAAATATGTAGTGTACCGTAGATGAGTAGGATCTTTTTTAAAACGGGGGCCACATTTTTCATTAACGAAACACTTTGAAACTTGGAACACTGGTAGAATGTGTCATATAAGACATCTTTTTCTCTTAGTCTTCTTTAAAAAAAAAGAAATCCATAAATTATTCCATGTTAAAGTTGTCGTATTTCTGTAATTTCAACCAATCACTGACGTCCATTCAGCCGATATACATTAAGTGCCGACTACATAAACAAACGATTCTGAAACAATTAATCCTAACCCTAACCCTAACTCTAACCCTAACCCTAACTCTAACCCTAATCCTAACCCTAGGGTTAGGGTTAGGGTTAGGGTTAGGGTTAGGGTTAGGGTTAGGGTTAAAGCAAATTTAAAATGAAAAAAGCAAATAAAACGAAGGTATGGAGATTAAATACGCTTTACATCGCTTAATCATCCAAAGGAGTAAATGTAAACAACTGAATACTTGTCAGTGAGTGGTTGAAATTATCGAAATAAGAATTTTTTACATGAAATAAATTCGAATACAAAAATATTTTTCTGTTCTATAACACAAAATAGATAAGTATACGAAGTTTTAAAGTCATTCAGTACCAAAAACACTACGTAAAACATTAATGAAAAATGTGGCCCCCGTTTTAAAAAAGATCCGATGAGTAAACAAAGAATCGCACATACTGTATGGAAAATGAAACTCAGGAGGTGAGTGCGTATTGTTGTTTTGCATTTATAATAAAATATATGCAAATTATGAAAATATAAAAAAATATACAATACAGCACTGTTTCTATTCGCGGATTTTCACCTATCGCGGTATGTTTTGGAACGTAACCCCCGCGCTAGTCGAGAGATTACTGTACATCGTATTTAAGGCGACGTGCTGGCAGAATCGTTACCGCGCAGGAAAAATGCATAGCGGCATTTCTTCCGATTTTACGTTCTGAGTTCAAATACCGCCGAGGTCAACTTTGCCTTTCATCATTTCGGAGGTCGATAAAATAAGTACCAGTTGAACACTGGGGTCGATGTAATCGACTTACCCATTCCCACGAAATTGTTAGCCTTCTACCAAAATTTGAAACCAATGTCTATCGTATTTTTATGGCGGCCAGCTGATAGAATTGTTTATCATGCCGGGTAAAGTTGTTAACAGTATTTCGTCCGTTTTACGTTTTGAGTTCAAATGCCGCTGAGGTCGACTTTGCCTTTCATCCTTCCGGGATCGATAAAATAAGTATCAGTTGGATAGTGGGGCCGATTGAACCGCTGAACTCTACACAGTTTTTCTCTCTCCGATTTTTTTCATCCACTCTCCTTTCTGTCGAAGTGCGAAGGCTCGAAACGTAAAAGACCTTTGCATTTTTACCGAACGTCAAACTAATACACTTGCTTGTTGTTCGTACACCTGTCTTCGTCTTTGTTTTTTATAAATTCGATCGATATAATCGACTTGCACACTCACCCGAACTTACTGGCCTTGTGCCACAGTTTGAAGCCAATCCATATATTTGAAAATGTTTGCTTTTTTTCTACATAAACATATTGTGCCAAATACTCAAATGAAAAACATCTCAGATCAAAAGATTTTAACGAAAGATACTCGTATAAGTCAGGATTAGGATTAAGGTGACAAATGAGTTTTCATATAGGAATCATTTGTATTTATCTTAATATAACATTTGACTGCAGATCTATAAGCTTTCGGAGAAAGATGTCATTGAACTTCATCAGATGGATTCTGAAATATTTTCTTCTGTTTCCGTTCTTGAAACTGTATCTTTAGGGCGAAACTACGAAGTGTTCACGGCTGGAAGTCCGATTAGGGGAGTTAAACAACAATGAAATATCTTCTTTTTTTTTTACTTGTTTATTTGTTGCAGTCATTTGACTGCGGCCATGCTGGAGCACCGCCTTTAGTCGAACAAATCGAGCCCAAGACTCATTCCTAGTAAGCCTAGTACTTATTCTGTCGGTCTCTTTTGCCGAACCGCTAGGTTACGGAGACGTAAACACACCAGAATCGGTTGTCAAGCGATGTTGGGGGGACAAACACAAACACACAAACATATACACATATACATATATATACATATATACGACTGGCTTCTTTCAGTTTCCGTCTACCAAATCCACTCACAAGGCTTTGGTCGGCGCGAGGCTAGAGTAAAAGATACTTGCCCAAGGTGCCACGCAGTGGGACTGAACCCGGAACCATGTGGTTGGTAAGCAAGCTACTTACCACACCGCCACTCCTACGCCTAGCTATTTACCACACAGCCATTCGTTCAATACGAATAAACAATTAATACTTCATTTCATTTTCTTTTACTATATTATTTTATATCTTATGTTAATATTATAAGATTATAAATAAAACGTGAAAAACAGATTTGGAATTCCTTTGAATAATACACACACAAATACGCGCACACACACACACACACACACACACACACACACACACACACACACACACACACACACACACACACACACAAATGTATTACCAGTGATCAGGTCGCGGTCTCAAAGCGATGAAAATAGTTTGGCAAATTAAATTTAAATGTTGAAATGAATCTAACGATTTTTGTGTTTTCAAATGGCTTATAAACACCTTCCATGATACAATTGTATATATATATATATATATATATATATATATATAATGATAATAATATTAGGGATAAAAATCCAAATTTACAGGTAAAAACTCAAACTCAATTTATCAGGAATTAAAATTAAATTATGTTTCACAGTATAAAATATATAAATATATAGTTTTAGAGAATCCACAGTCACATATAGAAAAAATACATACATACATGTATTTACTTATTAATTTTTCTATATGTGACTGGATTTTCATGGATGAGTTCATGAACTTTGGTTCTTTTCTCTAAAACTATATATATATATATATATATATATATATATATATATATATATATATATATATATATATATATATATATATATATATATATATATATATATATATATATATTAACCGGCCCTCCGTCGCTTACGACGTTCCAGTTGATCCGATCAACGGAACAGCTTACTCGTGAGACTAACGTGCAAGTGGTTGAGCACTCAACAGACACGTGTACCCGCTAACGTAGTTCTCAGAGAGGTTCAGCGTGACACAAAGTGTGACAAGGCTGGTCCCTTTGAATTCATCTCCCGGGGCTAAGGAGATGAAAACCCATAATGAGGTAGAGGCCATTACCACTCACAATATGAAAGAGTATTGGTGGAATGTCCCAATAAAAACCTCAATAAAATGCAGACATAATAGACCGAATATAGTAATCTGGGACAGAGAAGAGAAACTGTGTACAGTAGTAGAAATCAGCTGTCCTGCGGATGTCAACATCACGCAAAAGATTAGAGAAAAAGAGAACTACGCCGAGCTACTGAGAAATTTACAGATACTCCACCCAGACTACAAGTTCAGATTCATACCCGTGATTGTTGGGGCATTGGGATATGTAACGAACTGCCTCAACAAAAACCTGGAAAAATTAGGGTTCTCAAAACCTGAAAGAAAAAGGCTGATTAGAAGAATACAGATTCAAACCATCAATGGAACTGTAAAGATATGTAAAACTTTCCAAAAATTTAGCACATAAATACATATGCATGCATCTAGACATGAAAATATATACACAAAAACGCATCCATAAAACAAACATACAAATCTGCGCATAAATACATATGCATACGCCATGACATGAAAATATATACATAAAAACGCATCCATAAAACAAGCATACAAATCTGCGCATGCACTAACACCAAATACTGCACACACACACACACACACACACACACACACACACACACACACACACACACACACACACACACACATACACACACACACATGCACAAATACCTAGATGATGTTGATAAAAGTTCCAATGAAGGAGCCTTGAATCTATGTTAGAGTCCGGCTCTTTCTCTATGGACAAGAAATACAGAAAGGAAACTGATTGATAACATACATACATACATACATACATACGTACGGCATGGGTGTTGGAAGTGACATGGTATTGGCTTCTGTCCCACAGCACGTACCTTGAGAAAATGTTTTTTTTTACTATAGAACTGAACCGACCAATGCCTTGTGAGCGAATTTGTTAGGCAAAATATATGTGTGTGGGAGAGCGATTTGTGTATGTGTGTGACTGTGTTTGTCACCTCGCCACTGCCTGACAATCAGTGTTGGTTTGTTTACGACCTCGTAACTTAGCGGTTCATCAAAAGAGGGTGATAGAATAAGTAACAGACTTGAGAAAAAAATTACGATCTGTTCGACAAAATCCTTCGTGGCGGTCCCTCAGTATGACTGCAATCCAGTGACTGAAGCAAGTAAAAGATAGCTCTATGATTGCAGATTATTCATACACATTCATTCTTTGACTGCTATTTCTCAATCGTGTCACGCTAAATCACAGTAATTGACTACATTACACATACAGTGATACAACCAAGTGTACATTTTGCACCAAAAGCCAATTTAAGAGTTTCTCTCTGCATTATAGTTTGTTCTTGCAGAATATTCACGTTTAAATGGGAATAAGTATGACCTCGTGTAAGGCAATCTGATTAACGATGTTTCAGTCAACAGCTGCTACTCTGTTGGTTAAGCAATCTTGTTTGTTTCTAGTTAATGAATCTTTTCACTTCGTCTTGTCTCTTTGAAACACAGGCTCTCCATTATGTATTACAAAAGACTTGCAACGCAACACTACTTTATCCTTGGAAAATTTGAGAATCTCTGATACAATATATCTTCAGCCATCTGCTTCTCATTAACTAGAGAAAGAACAATTGTCAAACCAGAAAAGTAAGAAATGTGTACCTCTGAGAAGGGTGAAGATGATTGATTGGTTCAGAAATATTGATTTCTAAATTAGCCACACGGTCAAAAATGTGTATGTCAGTCGGTACAATCAAGCTTAGATTCTGACGTTAAACCTGTCCTAATGGTTTCGTAAGGAGAAAAACAATATCGGCAAAAGGTATCTTATCTGAAGTTGTTTGAATGTAGACAAACTAGGTGCGAGCATGACTGTAAGGTAAGAAGTTTGCTTCACAGCCACGTGGTTCCAGGTTCAGTCCCACTGCGTCTTTTACTATTGCCATGGGCCAACCAAAACTTTGTGAGTGGATTTGGTAGATGGAAACTGAAAGAAGCCTCCACACGTGTGTGTGTGTGTGTGTGTGTGTGTTTGTCTTTGTGTCTGTGCTTTTCACCCACTACTGCTTGAAAAACTGGTGTTGGTGTGTTTATGTCCCTGTAACTTAGCGGGATTTTAAAAGAATTAGTACGGGATCGATTCACTCGACTAACAATTCTTAAAAGCAGTGCTCCAGCATGGCCGCAGACTGAAACCAGTAAAAGATAAGAGAATAATCTTTTCTACTCTAGGCACAAGACCCGAAATTTTGGGGGAGGGGACCAGTCGATTAGATCGATCTCAGTACGCAACTGGTACTTAATTTATCGACCCCGAAAGGATGAAAGGCAAAGTCGACCTCGGCGGAATTTGAACTGCGGACGTAAAAACAGACGAAATACCGCTAAGCGTTTCACCCGGCATGCTAACGTTTCTGCCTACTAGCCACCTTAGAGATAAGAAAATAATGTATAACACAACAGTGACGTCATACATCATGAGAAAGTAAAAAATAACCGTGAACATTTAATTTTTATTATAGAGATAAAAATCAGTTTTTGCTCTAAAACCACCTAAAAACACCTTTAAAAAGTGGCAAAACTATAAAATCCGGAAGTCAACTCAAATTGACTTGAGTCAACGGAAGTTATTTAGTCCGGTAATGATTTTCAAAGTTAACTTAAAAGTTAAATCGTTAACGAAAATGTTAACTTTGTTAATTAACGAATAACGGATTAACGGTCTGGTGCCCAGGCTTGCTGAACATACTAAGTTACTTTTGGAGATGTCACAGTATGTGACACTCCAGATGAGGAGGATGGGGGGGGGGCTACCATTACGGAAGCGTAAAATTATCGTACCGTCAGTCCTTTTACCCTCCCCTCAGTCTCGCGCCGCTGGCTCGAACTGGGAAAGGAAACCTGTGGCGTCTAAGCCATGCTTTATGATCTCATTGAGAGCAGCATGGCTTGGAAGGCGGCCAGCACTATAATGGCATCTTGCCTTGTTCGATCCTTATTTTCGCCAATCTACAAAAATTAAATCGAGAAATATGAAGAGATTAAATACTCTGAAGAGCATGAAAACAATGGTAAGATAAATGGTTGCTTGAAAGCGAGAGAGAGAAGGAGAGAGAGAGGCAAACAGAGACAGACATGTGGACACAGAGAGACAGGCGGACACAGATAGACAGGCAGAGAGAGACAGACTAGCAGAGAGAGAGAGATGGACAGGCAGACACAGAAAGACAGGCAGACACAAAGAGACAGGCGGACACAGAGAGACAGGCAGAGAGACAGACAGACAGACAGACAGACAGACAGAGACTGGAAGACAGAGATAGATAGAGAGAGAGAGAGAGAGAGAGAGAGAGAGAGACAGAGAGAGAAGGGAAAGAGAAACAAAGTGGTCAGTACTGAGTTCTGGGGATTATGTGGCCAAGCAGGGGATCGTGAATCTGGAAGAGTGTGGGTAATTTAAGGCCGAAACTCAATAATTCCCTGCCAAATAATTCCCTGCATTAATATACTATAGCCTCGGGCCGACCAGTCTTGTGAGTGGATTTAGTAGATGGAAACAAAAAAAGCCTGTCGTATGTGTTGTGGGTGTCCTTGAGTCTGTGTGTGTGTGTCCCTCCACCGCTTGACGGTTCAGCAAAAAGAGGTCGATAGAATAAGTACCAGGCTTTACAAAAAATAAGTACTGGGGTCGATTCATTCGATACTGGTGCCTCAGCATGGCCGCAGTCTAATGACTGAAACAAGTAAAAGATAAAAGATAATAGATATTTCATTAAAGGCAGCCATATTGAATCGACGTTAGCAGTGAGCTGACTGACAAGGTTATTAACAAGGCGGCGAGCTGGCAGAATCTTTAGCTTGCTGGGTAAAATGCATAGCGGTATTTCGTCCGTCTTTACGTTCTCAGTTCAAGTTCCACCTAGGTTGACTTTGCCTTTCATCCTTTTGGGGTTGATAAAAAACCAGTTGATCCCTGGGGTCGATGTGATCGACTTACCCCCTCCTCCGAACTCGTCGGTCTTGTGCCAAAATTTGACATCATTATTAAGACAGCGAGCTGACAGCATTGCAGCATTTCGTCCGTCCCTATGTCCTGAGTTCAGATTCCGCCGAGGTCGACATTGCCTTTCACCCTTTCGCGGTCGATAAAATAAGTACCAGTTATGAATTTGCTTTTGACTGTGGGCGAGATATTGAATGATTGTTCGGTCTCCCATGCTCACAGCTCACAACATATATTACTAGATTTGTCTTATATTGCAGCTGATATCGTATTGTTGAACGATAAATATCGAACGTATTTTTCTAGTTCAATCAAAGCGTGATAGCTTTACAAATATAAATAATTGTGGATACAATTTCAAAATAAACAAGGACTAAATACCCGCAAATTGATCATTGATTTGTGTAAATATTGTATTTAATGCAAGGCACATAAACCTAAGAGCAACCACAAGAGAGCTACATCTGGCCAACGACACAATTTTTTTTATGGCATGTCAACGTTGATTTGTTTGTAGTTAGTTATGTGTTGAGCGCTGTTGAAGTAGATTCTTTTTCTCTCGCTCTTTCTTTCTGTTTGTCTTTCTGACTCTCTTTCTCTCCATCCACTCTCTCTTTTTCTTTATTCTCTCTCTCTTTCTTTCTCTCTCTTTCTTTCTCGCCGAAGAGGTTACAGATGTGTGACGAAAAATTTCCAGACAATGGACATGAGTTAGAACAATAAAATAAGCACAGTAATAAACGAGTGAAGAAAAATATATATAGTGCGTGTGTTTATTTGGCAAAAGAAAAAGTGACCATCCCGAAATACAATATCTGTTTCAACACACCATTTCACATCAGGAATCTTGCAAAAGGAATTTATAAGCGTTGTATATATATATATATATATATATATATATATATATATATATATATATATATATATATATACACATATATATATTACGTTTATTAATTTGTAAGATATGTATGTATGTATGTATGTATGTATATATGTATGTATGTATGTATGTATGCATGTGTGTGTTTATGTATGTATACATGCATTCGGTGCTACAGCATGGTCACAGCCTTAGAATAAAGGAAGATGGATATAAATATATATATATAAATATATATGAATATATATAAATATATATGAATATAAATATCAATATTTATATTTATGTATGTGTATATGTATATATGGAGGGGGGAAGCAAGAGAGAGAGAGAGAGAGAGAGAGAGAGAGAGAGAGCAAGTAAGACAGACAGACGCATTATATATATGCGTGTATATATGTATATGCGTGTGTGTATATATATGTACATATATGGGTGTTGTGTGTGTATGTGTTTGTTTTGGTGTGCATGTGTGTATGCATACACATACAGACATATTAATATTTGTTCTTATGTTATAAAACCAACTTTTGCACGTAACTGAAAGATTACTCAATTCATTAGGTAGAGTGCAAATTTATTTTTGTTTAACAAAAATTGTATTGACAGTGACTTCGAAGTTACAGCCAGACTGCTTATGGAGGATTGTCAGAATCGGTAGGGAGTCGGGCATATGTCTTCAGTATTTTTAAGTTCTGAGTTCAAATCCCGGCAGAATCGAACTTTGTATTTCATGTTAGCTGGCTTGATGAAATAAATACATTTTAAGTTGTGTAGTGCGGTGCGATTTAATGGTCATTTTCGCCCGACAAAGAATTTATGAGGTTGCTCTTTTTCAGAAATTATCATTCTAATATTCCATAACAAATTCTTAACTAAAAATAGTTGTTTTCTTTTTGTCCTTTTAGCTGAATCTGCCAAATGTTTAAAGCAATGGCTGTACCCTTTCTTCTCCTGGTCATTATGCTGCATTATGGCAATGCAGCAGAAGGTAAACAGTCTATATTCATTTCTGTTTTCTATTTCTGAGTCTGCATGTGACATATTTTCCCCTTTTAATAGACACAAATGTTAATTGTGTTTGAGGTTACATTGGATGATAGGTTAAGCACACACTTAAATAAAATACAATTTAAAGAAAACTCAACTACACTATAAAATGAGACAAAATTTGTTTATTCAATTAACTTTTCACTCGTAATGGAAAAGATCATTAACGTTCGTGATAAAACTTGCGAAAAAATGCAAGGGAGACAACCCCAAAATCCGTATAGATTGAAAATTCAATGGAAGCATATAGAAGAGAAAGGAGTTTGAACTTCTGTTTCGGTAATTACAACCGACGTTTAAGCCTAAATTAATAATTTGGATTTCAGAGTTTTCCCATTTCCTTGACACGATTTATCATTTAGGTCCATATCTGTCCTTTCATTCACAACTGCGATTTTCAGCCAGTGGGTCTCAGCCATTTTTTGCCTATGTAGTCCGTTGATCCCTATTTTATTCTGTTGGATCCCCATACACATTCCATATCTTTAAAAACCCCATTATATTTTTGATAATTAAATAGTATTAGGAATTTTATTTCAAGAATTGTTAAAATACTTTTAATAACAAAATTTTATGTGGACCTTTAAGTGTCAATTATTTATTGGAAGTCACTGTCATTATTAAATTATTTGTTAGAAGGATCGGTACATCAATTACATTAGCCCCCCAACTTAAACAGATATTCTTCATGCAATACCTATACAGTACTAACACTCTCCATTTAAAATTGCTTGGTCTGTGCCTTAACTAGAATCCGTCATTCTTTACTTGCAACATTATTGGACTTACAGAATGGCTAGAAAGTCGGAAAAAATTATATACGGTATTTGTTCCGGCTTATTACGTTCTGTGTTCAAATGCCGCCGAACACAAAATATCTATTTCTCGATCAAATGTTGTCAAGATTCCAAGATTAGCTTGGGAAAGTAAATTTCAGCATTTCATACCAAATACTCATCCCTCATTCTGTTAGAGAAAAAACTCCAATCCCTGTGCTGTAAACTATCAGATTATACACCAGGCCACTGTTTCAACATCAAGTTTTAGAAATTGTGGTTTTGTTATACTTTATTCTGAATCTGATGTCCTGCCAACGATCTGAGATCTTTCCTAAGTACACGATACAAATATCTTTGATTACAGGTCTGCTGGATTAGATCTAGTCTCAAGCTAAACTACAACAAATGTGGGTGGCCCTAATCCATTGGATTTAGTAAATTATACTCCAACAAATAAACCAGCTTGAAGGTGTGCAAAAATATTCTCATTATTCTTTACTTGAACGCGGCAAGCTGGCAGAATCGGACAAAGCACGTCCGACAAAATGCTTACAGAAATTTCATCCGGTTCTGAATTCAAATTTCGACTTTATCGAGGTCGATAAAATAAGTACCAGTTGAGCACTGGGATCCATGTTATCGACGAACACTCTCTTTTTAAATTGTTGGCGTTGTGTCAAAAATGGAAGATGCTATTCCATACTTGTATCAAATGGTAGATTTGCATAATCGTTAGAGAGTAGAAAAAATTTCTTTACATTCTGATTTCAAATTCTGACGAGATCAACTTTGCTTCCGTTAATACAGTTTTAATACCTGTATCAAAGACATTTCTTTCTTACTTTAAAATATTTCAAAGAGACAAATAATCTCCACTCTGCCACCAGTGCGGAATTGAAAAATACTGCCAAAGTATACTAACAATTCAGAAGATAATGACGAAAGATTTAATCCGAAACGTCTAACCTTTCATTCTCTAGTAAAAGATCCGACTTCAGTATTGTAAACTATCACATTCTTCACCAAACATTCCACGAATTCAGTGTTTTCTACCAATCCAACCAGTATCTCTCACCATATGAATAGAGCGCAAACGATAAGCATTGTACCTGGTTTCAATTCTCCATTGAAGATTTCTCATTTCCATTGATTTACGTTTTAGAATTGGTACGAATATTTAAACAACTCATGTTCTGTTTCACAAACCAGGGACTTTGTGGGAGGTATGAAAGAAATCAAAACATTTAACTATTCTTGAAATGACTGATAACATCACGATTTATAAAATGAATTTACGAAACAATGACATATCACAATTCATTACGTACTAGAGTTTATAAAACAAAATCAATGATAAGTTCAGACTAGAATTACAATCAGACTTGTAGATTATGTTTATTACAAGATGAGTAAAAAAACTCTTCAGCTTCTGCATTCTTGATAAACGTTTCAACCGCAAACGCGGGTACAAATTATAGCGCTAAGAAAAGTAAACGATTAAAAAATCAACTGCATGAAAATATTTTTGTTATCTATTTTACTACGAGTAGATGTGAAAGAACAATGAATTATTTGAAGAATACTGAATTTGTTAGTACCATTTACATGAAGACCACATGGTTGAGCTAGCATTACCATAGTTAATGCTAACATATCTACATAAATAAATACGTACTGATTGTTATTTTAAAGAGGGAAGGGTCCATTGCTTAGCTTATTGAAAGAGACTTAAAGAAGTGGAGATTATTATCTGTAATATATGTTGCGACTTATAAGAGTAAGCATGCGAGAGAGAGAGAGAGAAAGTGAGATGAGGGCTAGAGCGAGAGAGACGTAGAAACACAGCGAAAAAGTGGAAAAAAAATGAACATATGGGTACTTGAAGCATTCAATTTCAGATTTAGAAAAGGGAGAGAAAGTAAGGACAAAAAAAAGTGAAGGATTTATTCATTAGATGTGTAGAGGGCACTTAAAGAGGAGATAATTTTCTGTGCTGTAATGTTTGTTGGGAATTATAAGAGTAAGCGAGCGGCAGAGAGAGAAAGTGAGAGACGGGGAGACAGAGAAAGAGAGAGACGGAGAAACACGGCGATGGTGCTTGAAGCACTCAGTCTCAGATTTAAGAAAACGGACAGAAAATAAATATCGTTGAGGTTTCAGTGAAACACGCCCGTAGCAAACACAATATGACGATCGTTCAATGTTTCATGTTGCGAGACAATTCGTCAAATGACTGATAAAATCTCGATTGATAAAATGAATTTGCGAAACAGAGGCATATCACCGTTCATTACTTACTAATGTTTATTTTAAAAATCCATGATAAGTTGAGACGCTAAATACAATCAGACTTGGAGATTCTGTTTATTACAGGATGAGTCAAAAACTCCTCAGATTCACTATACTTGGTAAATCACTCAACTGCAACGCCGGTCCAAATTATAGCACTATCTGAGAAAAGCAACGATTAAAAAATTAACTGCATAATAATAGTTTTATCTATTTTACAACGAGTTGGTGTGAAAGAACAAAGAATTATTTGAAGAATAATGAATTTTTAGTACCATTTACATTAAGACCACATGGTTGAGTTAGCGTTACCATATTTAATGCTAACATATCTACATAAATAAATACATGTTGATTGTTATTTTTAAAGTTTGTTATTTCTTTCCAATCTCTGTGCATGTCCAGCTCATTGTCAGCTTGGCTTTCTAACCCATAGAATATTACAGTCACAACTGAAGCAGACTGTGATGTCCAGTCCACCCTCGTAAATCCATACCAATAGACATGTAAAATTTAAAACCGTTTTCTGATGCACCTTGTATTTCTAAATGCGAGAGCTGTCTGTAATTTCACTTTTTTTTTCTATAGCAACAGAGACCACATGTTCTGTTGAAGCCAATGCCACTTGTGATCCTCTTGCAACGTGCAAAGTTTTATCTAATGGTTCATTTGAATGTGTGTGCCCCACTGGAGCTGTTGGCGGCGATGGCCTCAAAGGTGATAATTATACCGGATGTATATTTGGTAAGTAACTGAAGACTTCGTAGATAGAAAATAGTCAAGCGAATAAATTTTATTATCAACTCAGGTATTTTAAGATCACATCCTCGGCTGGTTATTCTTAGCGTGATTTAACAAGTCTTAGAATATATATTACCTCAGTTCACCTAGGAGTGTAGGTTTCAGAGAATTAGGGAATGTTACGAGGGTAAAAGTAATGTTCCTCCTAGTTACCGCCACGATGTCTCTTCATTAGAATTATGTTAAGTCATGTCAATAATTATTTTTAGCCATACGACTTGATCAGCGATCACAAGATTTGTCACAGTTGCTGCTCTTTCGAATTATGTTGCCAACTGGTCATTTATCAACGATCCGAAAGTAAGGACAAACAAATGGAAGGGTCTATTCATTAGATGTGTATAGGGCACTTAAAGAGGAGATAATTTTCTGTACTGTAATGTTTGTTGGGAATTATAAGAGTAAGCGAGCGGCAGAGAGAGAAAGTGAGAGACGGAGAAACACGGCGATGGTGCTTGAAGCACTCACTTTCAGATTTAAGAAAACGGAGTGAATATAAATATCGTTGAAGTTTCAGTGAAACACGCCCGTAGCAAACACAATATGACGATCGTTCAATGTTTCATGTTGCGAGACAATTCGTCAAATGACTGACAAAATCACGATTTATAAAATGAATTTGCGAAACAGAGGCATATCACCGTTCATTACTTACTAAAGTTTATTTTAGAAAATCCATGATAAGTTCAGACGATAAATACAATCAGACTTGTAGATTATATTTATTACAGGATGAGTCAAAAACTCCTCAGATTCACCATTCTTCGTAAATCACTCAACTGCAACGCCGGTCCAAATTATAGCACTATCTGAGAAAAGCAACGATTAAAAAATTAACTGCATAAAAATATTTTTCTTATCTATTTTACAACGAGTTGGTGTGAAAGAACAAAGAATTATTTGAAGAATAATGACATTTTAGTACCATTTACATGAAGACCACATGGTTGAGTTAGCGTTACCATATTTAATGCTAACATATCTACATAAATAAATACATGTTGATTGTTATTTTAAAAGTTTGTTATTTCTTTCCAATCTCTGTGCATGTCCAGCTCATTGTCAGCTTCGCTTTCTAACCCATAGAATATTACAGTCACAACTGAAGCAGACTGTGATGTCCAGTCCACCCTCGTAAATCCATACCAATAGACATGTAAAATTTAAAACCGTTTTCTGATGCACCTTGTATTTCTAAATGCGAGGGCTGTCTGTAATTTCACTTTTTTTTTTCTATAGAAACAGAGACCACATGTTCTGTTGAAGCCAATGCCACTTGTGATCCTCTTGCAACGTGCAAAGTTTTATCTAATGGTTCATTTGAATGTGTGTGCCCTACTGGAGCTGTTGGCGGCGATGGCCTCAAAGGTGATAATTATACCGGATGTATATTTGGTAAGTAACTGAAGACTTCGTAGATAGAAAATAGTCAAGCGAATAAATTTCATTATCAACTCAGGTATTTTAAGATCACATCCACGGCTGGTTATTCTTAGCGTGATTTAACAAGTCTTAGAATATATATTACCTCAGTTCACCTAGGAGTGTAGGTTTCAGAGAATTAGGGAATGTTACGAGGGTAAAAGTAATGTTCCTCCTAGTCACCGCCACGATGTCTCTTCATTAGAATTATGTTAAGTCATGTCAATAATTATTTTTAGCCATACGACTTGATCAGCGATCACAAGATTTGTCACAGTTGCTGCTCTTTCGAATTATGTTGCCAACTGGTCATTTATCAACGATCCGCAAGTAAGGACAAACAAATGGAAGGGTCTATTCATTAGATGTGTATAGGGCACTTAAAGAGGAGATAATTTTCTGTACTGTAATGTTTGTTGGGAATTATAAGAGTAAGCGAGCGGCAGAGAGAGAAAGTGAGAGACGGAGAAACACGGCGATGGTGCTTGAAGCACTCACTTTCAGATTTAAGAAAACGGAGTGAATATAAATATCGTTGAAGTTTCAGTGAAACACGCCCGTAGCAAACACAATATGACGATCGTTCAATGTTTCATGTTGCGAGACAATTCGTCAAATGACTGACAAAATCACGATTTATAAAATGAATTTGCGAAACAGAGGCATATCACCGTTCATTACTTACTAAAGTTTATTTTAGAAAATCCATGATAAGTTCAGACGATAAATACAATCAGACTTGTAGATTATATTTATTACAGGATGAGTCAAAAACTCCTCAGATTCACCATTCTTCGTAAATCACTCAACTGCAACGCCGGTCCAAATTATAGCACTATCTGAGAAAAGCAACGATTAAAAAATTAACTGCATAAAAATATTTTTCTTATCTATTTTACAACGAGTTGGTGTGAAAGAACAAAGAATTATTTGAAGAATAATGACATTTTAGTACCATTTACATGAAGACCACATGGTTGAGTTAGCGTTACCATATTTAATGCTAACATATCTACATAAATAAATACATGTTGATTGTTATTTTAAAAGTTTGTTATTTCTTTCCAATCTCTGTGCATGTCCAGCTCATTGTCAGCTTCGCTTTCTAACCCATAGAATATTACAGTCACAACTGAAGCAGACTGTGATGTCCAGTCCACCCTCGTAAATCCATACCAATAGACATGTAAAATTTAAAACCGTTTTCTGATGCACCTTGTATTTCTAAATGCGAGGGCTGTCTGTAATTTCACTTTTTTTTTTCTATAGAAACAGAGACCACATGTTCTGTTGAAGCCAATGCCACTTGTGATCCTCTTGCAACGTGCAAAGTTTTATCTAATGGTTCATTTGAATGTGTGTGCCCTACTGGAGCTGTTGGCGGCGATGGCCTCAAAGGTGATAATTATACCGGATGTATATTTGGTAAGTAACTGAAGACTTCGTAGATAGAAAATAGTCAAGCGAATAAATTTCATTATCAACTCAGGTATTTTAAGATCACATCCACGGCTGGTTATTCTTAGCGTGATTTAACAAGTCTTAGAATATATATTACCTCAGTTCACCTAGGAGTGTAGGTTTCAGAGAATTAGGGAATGTTACGAGGGTAAAAGTAATGTTCCTCCTAGTCACCGCCACGATGTCTCTTCATTAGAATTATGTTAAGTCATGTCAATAATTATTTTTAGCCATACGACTTGATCAGCGATCACAAGATTTGTCACAGTTGCTGCTCTTTCGAATTATGTTGCCAACTGGTCATTTATCAACGATCCGCAAGTAAGGACAAACAAATGGAAGGGTCTATTCATTAGATGTGTATAGGGCACTTAAAGAGGAGATAATTTTCTGTACTGTAATGTTTGTTGGGAATTATAAGAGTAAGCGAGCGGCAGAGAGAGAAAGTGAGAGACGGAGAAACACGGCGATGGTGCTTGAAGCACTCACTTTCAGATTTAAGAAAACGGAGTGAATATAAATATCGTTGAAGTTTCAGTGAAACACGCCCGTAGCAAACACAATATGACGATCGTTCAATGTTTCATGTTGCGAGACAATTCGTCAAATGACTGACAAAATCACGATTTATAAAATGAATTTGCGAAACAGAGGCATATCACCGTTCATTACTTACTAAAGTTTATTTTAGAAAATCCATGATAAGTTCAGACGATAAATACAATCAGACTTGTAGATTATATTTATTACAGGATGAGTCAAAAACTCCTCAGATTCACCATTCTTCGTAAATCACTCAACTGCAACGCCGGTCCAAATTATAGCACTATTTGAGAAAAGCAACGATTAAAAAATTAACTGCATAAAAATATTTTTCTTATCTATTTTACAACGAGTTGGTGTGAAAGAACAAAGAATTATTTGAAGAATAATGACTTTTTAGTACCATTTACATGAAGACCACATGGTTGAGTTAGCGTTACCATATTTAATGCTAACATATCTACATAAATAAATACATGTTGATTGTTATTTTAAAAGTTTGTTATTTCTTTCCAATCTCTGTGCATGTCCAGCTCATTGTCAGCTTCGCTTTCTAACCCATAGAATATTACAGTCACAACTGAAGCAGACTGTGATGTCCAGTCCACCCTCGTAAATCCATACCAATAGACATGTAAAATTTAAAACCGTTTTCTGATGCACCTTGTATTTCTAAATGCGAGGGCTGTCTGTAATTTCACTTTTTTTTTTCTATAGAAACAGAGACCACATGTTCTGTTGAAGCCAATGCCACTTGTGATCCTCTTGCAACGTGCAAAGTTTTATCTAATGGTTCATTTGAATGTGTGTGCCCTACTGGAGCTGTTGGCGGCGATGGCCTCAAAGGTGATAATTATACCGGATGTATATTTGGTAAGTAACTGAAGACTTCGTAGATAGAAAATAGTCAAGCGAATAAATTTCATTATCAACTCAGGTATTTTAAGATCACATCCACGGCTGGTTATTCTTAGCGTGATTTAACAAGTCTTAGAATATATATTACCTCAGTTCACCTAGGAGTGTAGGTTTCAGAGAATTAGGGAATGTTACGAGGGTGAAGGTAATGTTCCTCCTAGTTACCGCTACGATGTCTCTTCATTAGAATTATGTTAAGTCATGTCAATAATTATTTTTAGCCATACGACTTGATCAGCGATCACAAGATTTGTCACAGTTGCTGCTCTTTCGAATTATATTGCCAACTGGTCATTTATCAACGATCCGAAAGTAAGGACAAAAAAAGGGAAGGGTCTATTCATTAGATGTGTATAGGGCACTTAAAGAGGAGATAATTTTCTGTACTGTAATGTTTGTTGGGAATTATAAGAGTAAGCGAGCGCCAGAGAGAGAAAGTGAGAGAGGGGGAGACAGAGAAAGAGAGAGACGGAGAAACACGGCGATGGTGCTTGAAGCACTCAGTTTCAGATTTAAGAAAACGGAGAGAAAATAAATATCGTTGAAGTTTCACTGAAACACGCCCGTAGCAAACACAATATGACGATCGTTCAATGTTTCATGTTGCGAGACAATTCGTCATATGACTGACAAAATCACGATTTATAAAATGAATTTGCGAAGCAGAGGCATATCACCGTTCATTACTTACTAAAGTTTATTTTAGAAAATCCATGATAAGTTCAGACGATAAATACAATCAGACTTGGAGATTCTGTTTATTACAGGATGAGTCAAAAACTCCTCAGATTCACGATTCTTGGTAAATCTCTCAACTGCAACGCCGGTCCAAATTATAGCACTATCTGAGAAAAGCAACGATTAAAAAATTAACTGCATAAAAATATTTTTCTTATCTATTTTACAACGAGTTGGGGTGAAAGAACAAAGAATTATTTGAAGAATAATGAATTTTTAGTACCATTTACATGAAGACCACATGGTTGAGTTAGCGTTACCATATTTAATGCTAACATATCTACGTAAATAAATACATGTTGATTGTTATTTTAAAAGTTTGTTATTTCTTTCCAATCTCTGTGCATGTCCAGCTCATTGTCAGCTTGGCTTTCTAACCCATAGAATATTACAGTCACAACTGAAGCAGACTGTGATGTCCAGTCCACCCTCGTAAATCCATACCAATAGACATGTAAAATTTAAAACCGTTTTCTGATGCACCTTGTATTTCTAAATGCGAGGGCTGTCTGTAATTTCACTTTTGTTTTCTATAGTAACAGAGACCACATGTTCTGTTGAAGCCAATGCCACTTGTGATCCTCTTGCAACGTGCAAAGTTTTATCTAATGGTTCATTTGAATGTGTGTGCCCTACTGGAGCTGTTGGCGGCGATGGCCTCAAAGGTGATAATTATACTGGATGTATATTTGGTAAGTAACTGAAGACTTCGTAGATAGAAAATAGTCAAGCGAATAAATTTCATTATCAACTCAGGTATTTTAAGATCACATCCACGGTTGGTTATTCTTAGCGTGATTTAACAAGTCTTAGAATATATATTACCTCAGTTCACCTAGGAGTGTAGGTTTCAGAGAATTAGGGAATGTTACGAGGGTGAAGGTAATGTTCCTCCTAGTTACCGCTACGATGTCTCTTCATTAGAATTATGTTAAGTCATGTCAATAATTATTTTTAGCCATACGACTTGATCAGCGATCACAAGATTTGTCACAGTTGCTGCTCTTTCGAATTATGTTGCCAACTGGTCATTTATCAACGAACCGAAAGTAAGGACAAAAAAATGGAAGGGTCTATTCATTAGATGTGTATAGGGCACTTAAAGAGGAGATAATTTTCTGTACTGTAATGTTTGTTGGGAATTATAAGAGTAAGCGAGCGCCAGAGAGAGAAAGTGAGAGAGGGGGAGACAGAGAAAGAGAGAGACGGAGAAACACGGCGATGGTGCTTGAAGCACTCAGTTTCAGATTTAAGAAAACGGAGAGAAAATAAATATCGTTGAAGTTTCAGTGAAACACGCCCGTAGCAAACACAATATGACGATCGTTCAATGTTTCATGTTGCGAGACAATTCGTCAAATGACTGACAAAATCACGATTTATAAAATGAATTTGCGAAACAGAGGCATATCACCGTTCATTACTTACTAAAGTTTATTTTAGAAAATCCATGATAAGTTCAGACGATAAATACAATCAGACTTGTAGATTATATTTATTACAGGATGAGTCAAAAACTCCTCAGATTCACCATTCTTGGTAAATCACTCAACTGCAACGCCGGTCCAAATTATAGCACTATCTGAGAAAAGCAACGATTAAAGAATTAACTGCATAAAAATATTTTTCTAACCCATAGAATATTACAGTCACAGCTGAAGCAGACTGTGATGTCCAGTCCACCCTCGTAAATCCATACCAATAGACATGTAAAATTTGAGACCGTTTTCTGATGCACCTTGTATTTCTAAATGCGAGGGCTGTCTGTAATTTCACTTTTTTTTTCTATAGTAACGGAGACCACATGTTCTGTTGAAGCCAATGCCACTTGTGATCCTCTTGCAACGTGCAAAGTTTTATCTAATGGTTCATTTGAATGTGTGTGCCCTACTGGAGCTGTTGGCGGCGATGGCCTCAAAGGTGATAATTATACCGGATGTATATTTGGTAAGTAACTGAAGACTTCGTAGATAGAAAATAGTCAAGCGAATAAATTTCATTATCAACTCAGGTATTTTAAGATCACATCCACGGTTGGTTATTCTTAGCGTGATTTAACAAGTCTTAGAATATATACTACCTCAGTTCACCTAGGAGTGTAGGTTTCAGAGAATTAGGGAATGTTACGAGGGTGAAGGTAATGTTCCTCCTAGTTACCGCTACGATGTCTCTTCATTAGAATTATGTTAAGTCATGTCAATAATTATTTTTAGCCATACGACTTGATCAGCGATCACAAGATTTGTCACAGTTGCTGCTCTTTCGAATTATGTTGCCAACTGGTCATTTATCAACGAACCGAAAGTAAGGACAAAAAAATGGAAGGGTCTATTCATTAGATGTGTAGAGGGCACTTAAAGAGGAGATAATTTTCTGTACTGTAATGTTTGTTGGGAATTATAAGAGTAAGCGAGCGGCAGAGAGAGAAAGTGAGAGACGGAGAAACATGGCGATGGTGCTTGAAGCACTCACTTTCAGATTTAAGAAAACGGAGTGAATATAAATATCGTTGAAGTTTCAGTGAAACACGCCCGTAGCAAACACAATATGACGATCGTTCAATGTTTCATGTTGCGAGACAATTCGTCAAATGACTGACAAAATCACGATTTATAAAATGAATTTGCGAAACAGAGGCATATCACCGTTCATTACTTACTAAAGTTTATTTTAGAAAATCCATGATAAGTTCAGACGATAAATACAATCAGACTTGTAGATTATATTTATTACAGGATGAGTCAAAAACTCCTCAGATTCACGATTCTTGGTAAATCACTCAACTGCAACGCCGGTCCAAATTATAGCACTATCTGAGAAAAGCAACGATTAAAAAATTAACTGCATAAAAATATTTTTCTTATCTATTTTACAACGAGTTGGTGTGAAAGAACAAAGAATTATTTGAAGAATAATGAATTTTTAGTACCATTTACATGAAGACCACATGGTTGAGTTAGCGTTACCATATTTAATGCTAACATATCTACATAAATAAATACATGTTGATTGTTATTTTAAAAGTTTGTTATTTCTTTCCAATCTCTGTGCATGTCCAGCTCATTGTCAGCTTCGCTTTCTAACCCATAGAATATTACAGTCACAGCTGAAGCAGACTGTGATGTCCAGTCCACCCTCGTAAATCCATACCAATAGACATGTAAAATTTAAAACCGTTTTCTGATGCACCTTGTATTTCTAAATGCGAGGGCTGTCTGTAATTTCACTTTTTTTTTTCTATAGCAACAGAGACCACATGTTCTGTTGAAGCCAATGCCACTTGTGATCCTCTTGCAACGTGCAAAGTTTTATCTAATGGTTCATTTGAATGTGTGTGCCCCACTGGAGCTGTTGGCGGCGATGGCCTCAAAGGTGATAATTATACCGGATGTATATTTGGTAAGTAACTGAAGACTTCGCAGATAGAAAATAGTCAAGCGAATAAATTTTATTATCAACTCAGGTATTTTAAGATCACATCCTCGGCTGGTTATTCTTAGCGTGATTTAACAAGTCTTAGAATATATATTACCTCAGTTCACCTAGGAGTGTAGGTTTCAGAGAATTAGGGAATGTTACGAGGGTGAAGGTAATGTTCCCCCTAGTTACCGCTACGATGTCTCTTCATTAGAATTATGTTAAGTCATGTCAATAATTATTTTTAGCCATACGACTTGATCAGCGATCACAAGATTTGTCACAGTTGCTGCTCTTTCGAATTATGTTGCCAACTGGTCATTTATCAACGATCCGAAAGTAAGGACAAACAAATGGAAGGGTCTATTCATTAGATGTGTATAGGGCACTTAAAGAGGAGATAATTTTCTGTACTGTAATGTTTGTTGGGAATTATAAGAGTAAGCGAGCGGCAGAGAGAGAAAGTGAAAGACGGAGAAACACGGCGATGGTGCTTGAAGCACTCACTTTCAGATTTAAGAAAACGGAGTGAATATAAATATCGTTGAAGTTTCAGTGAAACACGCCCGTAGCAAACACAATATGACGATCGTTCAATGTTTCATGTTGCGAGACAATTCGTCAAATGACTGACAAAATCACGATTTATAAAATGAATTTGCGAAACAGAGGCATATCACCGTTCATTACTTACTAAAGTTTATTTTAGAAAATCCATGATAAGTTCAGACGATAAATACAATCAGACTTGTAGATTATATTTATTACAGGATGAGTCAAAAACTCCTCAGATTCACCATTCTTCGTAAATCACTCAACTGCAACGCCGGTCCAAATTATAGCACTATCTGAGAAAAGCAACGATTGAAAAATTAACTGCATAAAAATATTTTTCTTATCTATTTTACAACGAGTTGGTGTGAAGGAACAAAGAATTATTTGAAGAATAATGACTTTTTAGTACCATTTACATGAAGACCACATGGTTGAGTTAGCGTTACCATATTTAATGCTAACATATCTACGTAAATAAATACATGTTGATTGTTATTTTAAAAGTTTGTTATTTCTTTCCAATCTCTGTGCATGTCCAGCTCATTGTCAGCTTCGCTTTCTAACCCATAGAATATTACAGTCACAACTGAAGCAGACTGTGATGTCCAGTCCACCCTCGTAAATCCATACCAATAGACATGTAAAATTTAAAACCGTTTTCTGATGCACCTTGTATTTCTAAATGCGAGGGCTGTCTGTAATTTCACTTTTTTTTCTCTATAGAAACAGAGACCACATGTTCTGGTGAAGCCAATGCCACTTGTGATCCTCTTGCAACGTGCAAAGTTTTATCTAATGGTTCATTTGAATGTGTGTGCCCTACTGGATCTGTTGGCGGCGATGGCCTCAAAGGTGATAATTATACCGGATGCATATTTGGTAAGTAACTGAAGACTTCGTAGATAGAAAATAGTCAAGCGAATAAATTTTATTATCAACTCAGGTATTTTAAGATCACATCCTCGGCTGGTTATTCTTAGCGTGATTTAACAAGTCTTAAAATATATATTACCTCAGTTCACCTAGGAGTGTAGGTTTCAGAGAATTAGGGAATGTTACGAGGGTGAAGGTAATGTTCCCCCTAGTTACCGCTACGATGTCTCTTCATTAGAATTATGTTAAGTCATGTCAATAATTATTTTTAGCCATACGACTTGATCAGCGATCACAAGATTTGTCACAGTTGCTGCTCTTTCGAATTATGTTGCCAACTGGTCATTTATCAACGATCCGAAAGTAAGGACAAACAAATGGAAGGGTCTATTCATTAGATGTGTATAGGGCACTTAAAGAGGAGATAATTTTCTGTACTGTAATGTTTGTTGGGAATTATAAGAGTAAGCGAGCGGCAGAGAGAGAAAGTGAAAGACGGAGAAACACGGCGATGGTGCTTGAAGCACTCACTTTCAGATTTAAGAAAACGGAGTGAATATAAATATCGTTGAAGTTTCAGTGAAACACGCCCGTAGCAAACACAATATGACGATCGTTCAATGTTTCATGTTGCGAGACAATTCGTCAAATGACTGACAAAATCACGATTTATAAAATGAATTTGCGAAACAGAGGCATATCACCGTTCATTACTTACTAAAGTTTATTTTAGAAAATCCATGATAAGTTCAGACGATAAATACAATCAGACTTGTAGATTATATTTATTACAGGATGAGTCAAAAACTCCTCAGATTCACCATTCTTCGTAAATCACTCAACTGCAACGCCGGTCCAAATTATAGCACTATCTGAGAAAAGCAACGATTGAAAAATTAACTGCATAAAAATATTTTTCTTATCTATTTTACAACGAGTTGGTGTGAAGGAACAAAGAATTATTTGAAGAATAATGACTTTTTAGTACCATTTACATGAAGACCACATGGTTGAGTTAGCGTTACCATATTTAATGCTAACATATCTACGTAAATAAATACATGTTGATTGTTATTTTAAAAGTTTGTTATTTCTTTCCAATCTCTGTGCATGTCCAGCTCATTGTCAGCTTCGCTTTCTAACCCATAGAATATTACAGTCACAACTGAAGCAGACTGTGATGTCCAGTCCACCCTCGTAAATCCATACCAATAGACATGTAAAATTTAAAACCGTTTTCTGATGCACCTTGTATTTCTAAATGCGAGGGCTGTCTGTAATTTCACTTTTTTTTCTCTATAGAAACAGAGACCACATGTTCTGGTGAAGCCAATGCCACTTGTGATCCTCTTGCAACGTGCAAAGTTTTATCTAATGGTTCATTTGAATGTGTGTGCCCTACTGGATCTGTTGGCGGCGATGGCCTCAAAGGTGATAATTATACCGGATGCATATTTGGTAAGTAACTGAAGACTTCGTAGATAGAAAATAGTCAAGCGAATAAATTTTATTATCAACTCAGGTATTTTAAGATCACATCCTCGGCTGGTTATTCTTAGCGTGATTTAACAAGTCTTAAAATATATATTACCTCAGTTCACCTAGGAGTGTAGGTTTCAGAGAATTAGGGAATGTTACGAGGGTGAAGGTAATGTTCCTCCTAGTTACCGCCACGATGTCTCTTCATTAGAATTATGTTAAGTCATGTCAATAATTATTTTTAGCCATACGACTTGATCAGCGATCACAAGATTTGTCACAGTTGCTGCTCTTTCGAATTATATTGCCAACTGGTCATTTATCAACGATCCGAAAGTAAGGACAAACAAATGGAAGGGTCTATTCATTAGATGTGTATAGGGCACTTAAAGAGGAGATAATTTTCTGTACTGTAATGTTTGTTGTGAATTATAAGAGTAAGCGAGCGGCAGAGAGAGAAAGTGAGAGAGGGGGAGACAGAGAAAGAGAGAGACGGAGAAACACGGCGATGGTGCTTGAAGCACTCACTTTCAGATTTAAGAAAACGGAGAGAAAATAAATATCGTTGAAGTTTCAGTGAAACAAGCCCGTAGCAAACACAATATGACGATTGTTCAATGTTTCATGTTGCGAGACAATTCGTCAAATGACTGACAAAATCACGATTTATAAAATGAATTTGCGAAACAGAGGCATATCACCGTTCATTACTTACTAAAGTTTATTTTAGAAAATCCATGATAAGTTCAGACGATAAATACAATCAGACTTGTAGATTATATTTATTACAGGATGAGTCAAAAACTCCTCAGATTCACCATTCTTGGTAAATCACTCAACTGCAACGCCGGTCCAAATTATAGCACTATCTGAGAAAAGCAACGATTAAAGAATTAACTGCATAAAAATATTTTTCTTATCTATTTTACAACGAGTTGGTGTGAAAGAACAAAGAATTATTTGAAGAATAATGAATTTTTAGTACCATTTACATGAAGACCACATGGTTGAGTTAGCGTTACCATATTTAATGCTAACATATCTACGTAAATAAATACATGTTGATTGTTATTTTAAAAGTTTGTTATTTCTTTCCAATCTCTGTGCATGCCCAGCTCATTGTCAGCTTGGCTTTCTAACCCATAGAATATTACAGTCACAGCTGAAGCAGACTGTGATGTCCAGTCCACCCTCGTAAATCCATACCAATAGACATGTAAAATTTGAGACCGTTTTCTGATGCACCTTGTATTTCTAAATGCGAGGGCTGTCTGTAATTTCACTTTTTTTTTTCTATAGTAACAGAGACCACATGTTCTGTTGAAGCCAATGCCACTTGTGATCCTCTTGCAACGTGCAAAGTTTTATCTAATGGTTCATTTGAATGTGTGTGCCCTACTGGAGCTGTTGGCGGCGATGGCCTCAAAGGTGATAATTATACCGGATGTATATTTGGTAAGTAACTGAAGACTTCGTAGATAGAAAATAGTCAAGCGAATAAATTTCATTATCAACTCAGGTATTTTAAGATCACATCCACGGCTGGTTATTCTTAGCGTGATTTAACAAGTCTTAGAATATATATTACCTCAGTTCACCTAGGAGTGTAGGTTTCAGAGAATTAGGGAATGTTACGAGGGTGAAGGTAATGTTCCCCCTAGTTACCGCTACGATGTCTCTTCATTAGAATTATGTTAAGTCATGTCAATAATTATTTTTAGCCATACGACTTGATCAGCGATCACAAGATTTGTCACAGTTGCTGCTCTTTCGAATTATGTTGCCAACTGGTCATTTATCAACGAACCGAAAGTAAGGACAAAAAAATGGAAGGGTCTATTCATTAGATGTGTATAGGGCACTTAAAGAGGAGATAATTTTCTGTACTGTAATGTTTGTTGTGAATTATAAGAGTAAGCGAGCGGCAGAGAGAGAAAGTGAGAGAGGGGGAGACAGAGAAAGAGAGAGACGGAGAAACACGGCGATGGTGCTTGAAGCACTCACTTTCAGATTTAAGAAAACGGAGAGAAAATAAATATCGTTGAAGTTTCAGTGAAACAAGCCCGTAGCAAACACAATATGACGATTGTTCAATGTTTCATGTTGCGAGACAATTCGTCAAATGACTGACAAAATCACGATTTATAAAATGAATTTGCGAAACAGAGGCATATCACCGTTCATTACTTACTAAAGTTTATTTTAGAAAATCCATGATAAGTTCAGACGATAAATACAATCAGACTTGTAGATTATATTTATTACAGGATGAGTCAAAAACTCCTCAGATTCACGATTCTTGGTAAATCACTCAACTGCAACGCCGGTCCAAATTATAGCACTATCTGAGAAAAGCAACGATTAAAGAATTAACTGCATAAAAATATTTTTCTTATCTATTTTACAACGAGTTGGGGTGAAAGAACAAAGAATTATTTGAAGAATAATGAATTTTTAGTACCATTTACATGAAGACCACATGGTTGAGTTAGCGTTACCATATTTAATGCTAACATATCTACGTAAATAAATACATGTTGATTGTTATTTTAAAAGTTTGTTATTTCTTTCCAATCTCTGTGCATGCCCAGCTCATTGTCAGCTTGGCTTTCTAACCCATAGAATATTACAGTCACAGCTGAAGCAGACTGTGATGTCCAGTCCACCCTCGTAAATCCATACCAATAGACATGTAAAATTTGAGACCGTTTTCTGATGCACCTTGTATTTCTAAATGCGAGGGCTGTCTGTAATTTCACTTTTTTTTTTCTATAGTAACAGAGACCACATGTTCTGTTGAAGCCAATGCCACTTGTGATCCTCTTGCAACGTGCAAAGTTTTATCTAATGGTTCCTTTGAATGTGTGTGCCCTACTGGAGCTGTTGGCGGCGATGGCCTCAAAGGTGATAATTATACCGGATGTATATTTGGTAAGTAACTGAAGACTTCGTAGATAGAAAATAGTCAAGCGAATAAATTTCATTATCAACTCAGGTATTTTAAGATCACATCCACGGCTGGTTATTCTTAGCGTGATTTAACAAGTCTTAGAATATATATTACCTCAGTTCACCTAGGAGTGTAGGTTTCAGAGAATTAGGGAATGTTACGAGGGTGAAGGTAATGTTCCCCCTAGTTACCGCTACGATGTCTCTTCATTAGAATTATGTTAAGTCATGTCAATAATTATTTTTAGCCATACGACTTGATCAGCGATCACAAGATTTGTCACAGTTGCTGCTCTTTCGAATTATATTGCCAACTGGTCATTTATCAACGATCCGAAAGTAAGGACAAAAAAAGGGAAGGGTCTATTCATTAGATGTGTATAGGGCACTTAAAGAGGAGATAATTTTCTGTACTGTAATGTTTGTTGTGAATTATAAGAGTAAGCGAGCGGCAGAGAGAGAAAGTGAGAGAGGGGGAGACAGAGAAAGAGAGAGACGGAGAAACACGGCGATGGTGCTTGAAGCACTCAGTTTCAGATTTAAGAAAACGGAGAGAAAATAAATATCGTTGAAGTTTCAGTGAAACAAGCCCGTAGCAAACACAATATGACGATTGTTCAATGTTTCATGTTGCGAGACAATTCGTCAAATGACTGACAAAATCACGATTTATAAAATGAATTTGCGAAACAGAGGCATATCACCGTTCATTACTTACTAAAGTTTATTTTAGAAAATCCATGATAAGTTCAGACGATAAATACAATCAGACTTGTAGATTATATTTATTACAGGATGAGTCAAAAACTCCTCAGATTCACCATTCTTGGTAAATCACTCAACTGCAACGCCGGTCCAAATTATAGCACTATCTGAGAAATGCAACGATTAAAGAATTAACTGCATAAAAATATTTTTCTTATCTATTTTACAACGAGTTGGTGTGAAAGAACAAAGAATTATTTGAAGAATAATGAATTTTTAGTACCATTTACATGAAGACCACATGGTTGAGTTAGCGTTACCATATTTAATGCTAACATATCTACGTAAATAAATACATGTTGATTGTTATTTTAAAAGTTTGTTATTTCTTTCCAATCTCTGTGCATGCCCAGCTCATTGTCAGCTTGGCTTTCTAACCCATAGAATATTACAGTCACAACTGAAGCAGACTGTGATGTCCAGTCCACCCTCGTAAATCCATACCAATAGACATGTAAAATTTGAGACCGTTTTCTGATGCACCTTGTATTTCTAAATGCGAGGGCTGTCTGTAATTTCACTTTTTTTTTTCTATAGTAACAGAGACCACATGTTCTGTTGAAGCCAATGCCACTTGTGATCCTCTTGCAACGTGCAAAGTTTTATCTAATGGTTCATTTGAATGTGTGTGCCCTACTGGAGCTGTTGGCGGCGATGGCCTCAAAGGTGATAATTATACCGGATGTATATTTGGTAAGTAACTGAAGACTTCGTAGATAGAAAATAGTCAAGCGAATAAATTTCATTATCAACTCAGGTATTTTAAGATCACATCCACGGCTGGTTATTCTTAGCGTGATTTAACAAGTCTTAGAATATATATTACCTCAGTTCACCTAGGAGTGTAGGTTTCAGAGAATTAGGGAATGTTACGAGGGTGAAGGTAATGTTCCTCCTAGTTACCGCTACGATGTCTCTTCATTAGAATTATGTTAAGTCATGTCAATAATTATTTTTAGCCATACGACTTGATCAGCGATCACAAGATTTGTCACAGTTGCTGCTCTTTCGAATTATATTGCCAACTGGTCATTTATCATCGATCCGAAAGTAAGGACAAAAAAAGGGAAGGGTCTATTCATTAGATGTGTATAGGGCACTTAAAGAGGAGATAATTTTCTGTACTGTAATGTTTGTTGGGAATTATAAGAGTAAGCGAGCGGCAGAGAGAGAAAGTGAGAGACCGAGAAACACGGCGATGGTGCTTGAAGCACTCAGTTTCAGATTTAAGAAAACGGA